>NC_090764.1:3697210-3712982 GCF_036898095.1 Palaemon carinicauda
AACATTGAAGGGGAATTCCCCCACCCCCTCTCCCCCTAGGTTGAGAACTCCAACTCAAGAGAATATTCATACAAAACGTTTCATTTTATTATACAAATTTATGAGATCGCGACCCTTTTAAAGGAGATAGTTGATAACAGTTTGTAAATCTATTCTCTCTATAGTCCTTGGACCGTTGGGAAGTTGAACTCTTTGATAACTGCTAAGAAGCTTACACTCCGGTAATTAATTAAAAAGATTACTTTACTGTGGAGACATAATTAACCACCTTGGGGTAATAACAGTTTTAAATACAAAGGGATACTGGAAAAAGAGACGCTTTCAAAATTAATTCTATAATCTTTCTAAATATAATGTTTTCTTTCAGATAGCAATGGATAACACACACACCAATTTACATACAAACATATACACACATATATATATATGTATATATATTTTTGCAACAACAACAACAACAACAACAACAAATACAGCCATTTATTGTCACTACAGGACAAGGGACTTAGACATATCTTTATTCATATCTGGGGTTTAGCCAGTATCAGCAAACACTGACTAGTGCGGGTAAATACAAATATAAATGAATACATATAGGCTATATATATATATATATATATATATATATATATATATATATATATATTTATTTATATAAACAGTATATATATGTATATATTTATATATACAGTATATATATATATATATATATATATATATATATATATATATATATATATATATATATATATATATATATACATACACACACACACACACACACATATATATATATATATATATATATATATATATATATATATATATATATAGACACACACATATATATACAGATATATATATATATATATATATATATATATATATATATATATATATATATATATATATATATATAAATACAAACACTGTATATCAACTTTTTCGTGTATCACATTTTGTATATTCTGTCCATATTCTTTAGGTTGCATAGTGAGGATCTATAAAAATTCGCGATGTCAAATGCAATTAGTAATTAATTATCTCATTTGCGAATGCATAACTTTTGATAATACAGAAGAAATATTATTACTCTCATTATAAAATTCGATCGATGGATAAATGAACAAGAATCTTTTCAAAGTATATTCACGTGTTAATTTTGGTTTTTAATAAATTTTACTACTTTCTTTATGTAATTATACTTTATTACACTAATTATTTTTTATGTCTTCTTATTTTCTTTATTTTTGTTTTTATGATTGCTATAAAGGTTGAAAATGGAGGTATAAATTAATATGCTTCTCTAAATAGTGTATTCTAATCAATAAAAAATATAAATTTTCATATTTAAATTTTTCTTTTAATACCATTGAAACATACGAATGATATATTACCAGAGCAAGATACTTCCTTATGCTTTCCGGATACATTTGCATATATAACAATATATTATGAATATATTTCAGTATTCGGGAAAATATATTCTTTCCTGAGCTAATAATATTACGCTTGCAAATATAAACTTGATAAATTTGGTTATTTTCTTCCTTATTGTTATTTTAATGTGTGTTAGGTAATTCATTTTTCATCATTAGTAGTATTGTGTCATATGAGTGTTAAATGATATATATAAAATTGGCATTTAAGAATTATATTATTATTATTATTATTATTATTATTATTATTATTATTATTATTATTATCATTATTATAAGCCAAGCTACAACCCTAGTTGGAAAAGCAAGATGCTATAAGCCAAAGGGCCCCAACCGGGAAAAATTGGCCCAGTGAGGAAATGAAATAAGGAAATAAATAAATGATGAGAACAAATTAACAATAAATCATTCTAGAAACAATAACAACGTCAAAACAGATATGCCATATATAAAATATAAAAAGACTTATGTCACCCTGTTCAACATAAAAACATTAGCTGGAACTTTGAACTTTTGAGGTTCTACTGATTCAACTACCCGATTAGGAAGATCATTCCACAACTTGGTCACAGCTGAAATAAAACTTCTAGAATACTGTGTAGTATTGAGCCTCATGATGGAGAAGGCCTGGCTATTAATATGAATATTTACAGCTTGGAATGGGGACAAATTTGACTAGAATTCAGCGTTCATCTTTTTTAAGTAATCACTGCGATAGCGATAAAATATGAAATATTAAATCAAACTACCCAGATATAGGTAAATAGAGATTAGAAAAAATACATTATTAATTTATAAAACTTTATGTTGAAAATAAACTGAATTATCATTGCTGTCAATAAAGATGAATTTAACACTCGTGTTCTTATTTCGTAAATTATATGCAATTGATTAAATATAGGATACGTATTGTCCTGCTTATGTAAGAAAATACTATGAATGTTGTATATATATATATATATATATATATATATATATATATATATATATATATATATATATATATATATATATATATATATATATATATATATATATATATATATACATATATATACTTATATATATATATATATATATATATATATATATATATATATGTATATATATATATATATATATATATATATATATATATATATATATATATATTCACACACACACATATAGATATATATATATATATAAATATATATATATATATATATATATATATATATATATATATATATATATATATGATACATTTTGCACATTTAGACGTGTTTTTCATATTCAAATAAGCCATATATATTTTTTATAAATTAATGTTTGGATTCTCTTAACGACCTCGGGATTTCGCATGGGGCTCTGATCCCGAGGTCGTTAAGAGAATCCAGATATTAATGTATCAAAAATATATATGGTTTATTTGTGTGTGTGTGTGTGTATATATATATATATATATATATATATATATATATATATATATATATATATATATATATATATAACTATATAATGAAACCCCGGAAGGATAAGTGAAAACACTTGATTGGAGTTATGCTTTCCTTTGACTGGAGTAATTCATTTCGCGAGGCCGATGATGTTACAAGACAAAAATACCAACTCCAATCAGGCATTTTTAACTCTTCATTTCACGCCTTTGAATGCAATTTTAATGATAACTATGTGGACGGTTTTACGCTTTCTACAGAGACACACACATATATCTATCTATCTATCTATCTATCTATCTATCTATATATATATATATATATATATATATATATATATATATATATATATATATATATATGTATATATATGTATATATGTATACATATATATATATATATATATATATATATATATATATATGTATATATATACATATATATATATATATATATATATATATATATATATATATATATAAGTATATATATATATATATACACACACACACACACACATATATATATATATATATATATATATATATATATATATATATAATTTAAGGTACATTCTTTATAACTATCAACGTCATAATCATTTCGCATCTCATGTTAACAAGTATGTTAAAAATATATTTGTGTACAGAGAAATACACACACAATATAGTATTAATAATAATAATAGTAATAATAACAATAATAATAATAATAATAATAATAATAATAATAATAATAATAATAATAATAATAATAATAAACAGAAACAACACCAAATGCAACCAGTTCTAGTTCACTATAAGACAAAGACCTCAGACGTGTCCTCATACAAGTCTGAGGTTTGGCCAGTTTTCATCACCATACTGCCCAATGAGGATTGGTGATGGTGGGAGACTTTAGTCTCAATCGCTTACAGCAAATCAACCTAATATGGTTGGCTCTAACTAGTACAGCCTTGTTGGTTATGGCAATACGTAAACCTTTTCACCAGGTAGTCAAGACTGTTCTACTGAATTTTAAGTCAAACTGTTCCAAGTCGAAGATGTCCTATGTCGAATATGTCCCATGTCAAAAATGTTCCAAGTCAATATAAGTCAAAATGTCCTAAGTCGAAGATGTCCTAAGTCTAAATTGTCCTAAGTAGGAATGTCCCATGACAAAAATGTCCTATGTAAAAAATATCCCAAGTCAAAAATGTCCTAAGTCGAAGATGTCCTAAGCCTAAAATGTCCCAAGTAAAAAATGTCCTAAGTCGAAGGTGTCCTACTGTAGTTTACCCCCAGAGCATAATTATAGTCTATTCAACTTGAAAATTTCACTGTATAGTAACAATCTATTGACATAAATCTAGGCAGAACATGTATTAATACTAATTCCATTTTACAAGCTACGGCAATAATGCATTAATCAAATTTAACAATTCAGTAATATCATAATTAGCAAGTTAAAAAATACAGGAAAATTATATTTCCCAAACATCATAAATAGATATCAAAACAAGTCTGGGAATATTTATATGTATATAAGCAAGAGGAAACGAAGAAAATTATACAAATTACAGTGTATTCTTATGGTAATATTTGTTCCAACATACGATTGTTTTAACATACGAAGCAGGTCCCGGAACGAATTAAGATCGTATGTAGAGGTTCCACTATATATATATATATATATATATATATATATATATATATATATATATATATATATATATGCATATATATATATATATGCATATATATATATATATATATATATATATATATATATATATGCATATATATATATATATATATATATATATGCATATATATATAGATATATATATATATACATATATGCTGTATAAATACAGTATATACAGTAAACGTACATAAACATATACACATTAAATATATTTCAAATTTTTCCAAATAAGCCACAAACACCCTTCTAATATGAAATTCTCTTTGCCTTAGGATCTGACACCTATAGAGAAATTCTTTGAATGATACATTTTCTTGCCCTGCCATTGATTCGAACCTATGGCCCACTCGGCTAAAGTCTAACTGATGCATTATTAAATCATGTCAAATTCAATATTTATATTTAAAATCAAAATCATCCTATCACCACCAGTACAGCTGATTAGTATGTGAGACTGGACTGTTTTATGATAACTTTATTATTAACATTTATTATTAAAACATTTGCAAGCAGAAATGTTAATTACGTTATCTCCACTGAAGCACAATTTCCTTTTAAGGAGCACAGGAAACCCTACTTTCTTGATCTAATAAATATGAACAATCTTTTGCCTTTATCGAATATCATATGACCTTTAAGAAAAACTAGATAGGAAAAAAATTCTTGTGGTAAAAGAATATCTCTCTCTTACAGTCTGTCTCTCTCAACCAACACAAACACATATATATGAATATATATATACATATATATATATATATATATATATATATATATATATATATATATATATATATATATCTATATATACGTGTGTGCGTGTGATTGTGTCTATAGTTATGACTGATATTATATTAATAATTAAACGCCAAAAGTTTATATGACCTATATATACATGTATATAGCTGTATATATATATATATATATATATATATATATATATATATATATATATATATATATATATGTATATTTATATATATATACAGTATATATATATATATATATATATATATATATATATGTATATATATACATATGTATATATATGTGTGTGTGTATAATATATATATATATATATATATATATATATATATATATATATATATATTTATATATATATATATATGTATATATATAAGGATAAACAACTTTAATGTAAAATATAAATGAAATTTTCAAAACCAACAATTCCCATTTCAAGATCAGCAACAAAGCATCAAAGACATAAACACATTTGAAGCATAAATAAGCATTAAATATCAAAACAGTCTGAAATCTCCAAATACCAGAATCATGATTCTTATCCATATATAAAAGATCATTTAAGATTGGTTTGTAAGTAGCTGAACGTGACATTTTCCTATTTTTAAGAGAGGTTAGGTCGATGAAGAAGAGAAACTTTCGGGTTTTACATTTTCGAATGAGCAAGAGTTGAGGTGATATTATATTTCAGTAATGTAGCGGAAAGGGAATAGTAATGTATGATATGCAAAGTAATGTTTCGTTGGCATTTAATTATCGAGAATGTTATTTCTCTCTCTCTCTCTCTCTCTCTCTCTCTCTCTCTCTCTCTCTCTCTCTCTCTCTCTCTCTCTCTCTCTCTATATATATATATATATATATATATATATATATATATATTTATATATAAATAATTTTTGCAAGTTTTACCCGCTAAGTTAACCATGCTAGCATAATAATTTAAAGATATTACTTGACATTCCATATGTTCAATGTTTTACTTATGCATGCATATATATATATATATATATATATATATATATATATATATATATATATTTGGGCTCAAGCCATGTCGTCCTGATGGAAGTTCCTATAGGGTAGCTTCCTAGGGTATATTACAACTACGGCGATATTCCCAGAGAATTTACTTTAAGGTACCAGAATTCTAACTCCTGGAGCGAATATCCCTCCTGAAAGGGATATCGTGACATATCAGAGGACGTATTCTAGACACGCCACATGGCAATCTGCATCCTGGACAGAGATTTCGTCTCGTAGGAGGCGATTGGCAAGAAACGAATTCGGGAAAGAAAAAGGGGGAGCCGCTCCCAAGGCTCCCTAACATCCGATTCGTATGCGTGCCTGGCGCCAATCCTGGCGCCATCTCCATTCCTTTTTGCGTAGCTTAACAACTCGGTGTTTTTTCCTGTGTTTCTCGCAAATCTTGGATTTATTCTACTTTTCATGGCTTCTCCGTCTTCGTCGGCCTCTGATAAGTTGAGTACCATGTCTTTTATGTATAAATGTAGGCTCTTGGTAAATTTTTGAGTGATTAATAGGATTAATCTTTGTTACAAGAGCCGTAGCCTACCGGAGGCGTCATGGACGCTGTCGCTCGCTAGGTATAAGTTTAGTTAGTCAGAGCGACATTCCCGGTTGTTTTGCTTTAATAAATTTTAGCTATTTAGCATTACATAGGATTTCCTTTCGTGCTTAGTATTATTTTGGCGAAGTATTCGCCATTCTGGCCTACGCTAGGCCATGTAGCCTAGTCGTTTGGTCCTAGTACTTCATGCAAGATTTTGGTTTTTTCCGAGTGTAATAAAATTTTATTGAAGCTTTAGGCTATGTTTTATACATTTAAGATTGTGTTGAATATTTCCAAGATAGTATACGACTGAGTTTCGGTGATTTAGGTAATCGATTCTCTTGGTGCCTAGGCTAAGTTGCTTATGGAGCCTTAGTATACTTTCTCATACTCCCCGGTTGCTTTCTTTTCTTCGGAGAAGGTATGCAATTCCTTTCCCTCTGGTTAAGCCTTGGGCTTATCCCTAAGTGGTTTTTTCCAAATTAATTTTCGATAAAACTATACTGGGGTGTAACTGTACCTTCCTGTTCCAGTAAGTCTGGTTCAAAGAGGGACAGAACAACAGAGTTTTTAGTCTGAGTCTGTGCTTGTCTGGCTTGGGGTAGAGTCTCCCTCGCTGGCCTGACACAGACAAAGGTGGCTTAGCCTCCTTAGGTCACTACCGAAGGTTTCTGTGGATATGATTCCTTCTTTTGTGATCTACCAGACTAGTCCTTGTTGCTGTTCTCGGGGGAGGATAAGTTTCTTTCCCTGGGAGTGGCAACACCTTCCTTGCTTTGGTGCTCTGGGAGCTGGCAAGTATTGCTGGCCTCCCCCCTTGTATCTCCCTTAAGCTAAGATAAGTTTCTTGGCTGCGGGTGATCCGTCACTAAAGCAAGGTTGGTAGGACCCTCTTTGTCCCTTCCCCCTCTATCTCCGTAATGGCCTAGCCATTACAGTGCTGTACGTCGTTCTACATCTGGACCTAGTATAGGTTAGGATGTGGAATTGACTCAGCCCCTTGCCGGCCGGCAGAGCTGTCGGCCGGCAAGGGTCTTATATTTTGAGTGCTGCCCGGACCTCCCTTGGTCCCTCATCCATGCCTGCCTGTAGAGCCAGACGGCATTGGTCAGGAAGCCTGAATTAGATTCTCCCCTTCCTTATATGCACTCTTTCGGATTGCCGGGCTTGGAGGTAGTGTACACTCTTATCCCGGCATCCATTCTATTTTTCTTCTAGTGCTGTACCCGACCCGGCTGCCGGCCTATGAGGCCGGCAGCCGGGCAGGTGTAGTCCTCTGGTTCTTTTGCTGCCGGCTGGCATCGGTCCTGTACCTTTGCCGGCCGGCTAATGTCAGCCCTTGTCTGCCGGTCACCAAGAGTGTGGCCGGCAGCTGGGTACTACCTTGTGTAGTTATCAGCCGGCAGCCATTGCCGGTCAACATTGGCTGTTGCCGGCCGGCACATGCATTTGAACCAGAGTTCTGCCGCCTTATAGCTGTTAAGTAATATACTTTAAAGCTAGTTATGGTGTGTGCCGGCCGGCACGTATCCTCCTATACTGTACTAGTATTCTTCAGTATAACATATACAGTAAGAAGAAAACTATAGTATGGGTTTTGGTACAGCACTGTGTGTTTTAACACTTTTGTGTTTTCTTGCACAGTCCTTTGTTGTTGCCCTACAGATAGGAAAGTGAGTTCTTTCCTGTCTATTCTCCAGGATTTTAAAATCATTGATTAGGTGTGAGGTCCACCTGTTTCCTCTGGAAACTTTGCATTGGTTACTCTAGAAGAGATTAACCATTTGATTTTATTATCTGGAAGGCTGCAGCATTGGGTTGTGAGGGAAACACAAGTGTGTGTCTTTCCTTTCTGAATTGTTATGCTATACAATGCATATCCAGTGATACATAGTTCACTTGATACTCATGGAAATTTCTTCTCTTTACAGAAGGACCCTCCGAAGTGCGGAAGTGCTTTCTGCAACGTCCGCAGCAAGAACCTCTGCGGACATGAGTTTTGTAGGAGACACGCAGCATGCGCTGTCTCCAAGGATGATCTCCGGTATTGGGACCCTCAGGTATGTACTGTGTGCACTAACCTGATTACTGAGGCCTTTGATTCCCCTAGGACGGCGGAATCAAGGGATATAGCAAGGGGGAAGCTTCGTACCTGGGTAAGGGGCTTCCAAAAGAACAACTCTGGCCCTTATCTTCCAAGTGAGAAGATGAGGGCGTATCTTTTCCCTAAGGCATCAGCTGATGCAGTGATTCCCCAGCCTCAAGAGGAGATCCCCCAAGTTCAGATCCAGGTGGATGCTGAAGTCGCAGTCGCGATGCAAGGCATCCAGTTACATGACAGGATGTCTGATGTGGACGAGCGTCTGGAGGAAGACCTCCTGGCAGAAGCCCAGGATGAAGTTCAAGCCCCAGACGTTGTAGAGGAAGAGGTCGACGAGGTGTCGGCTACTCCGGTTCAGATTCCGGAGCCTATTCCCTCAACATCGGCCGGTCTCCCAGTAGAGCTGGGACAGGCCCTCTCTTCTATTGTTGGAATGATCCAACAAATGCAGAAGGAGAATCAGGAGAAGGCGGCTGCAATGGAACTGCGGATGCAGTGCCTTGCAGAATCACATGGGCCCCAGAAAAAGCTCAATGTGAAAGACCTTCCCTTGTGCTCAGATGCTAACCCATGGAGGTATGCTGAGCACATGCCGATGACGACTGGAAAGATCGTCATCTCGGATAAGCTGGGCTCAGTTCCCCTGGAGGAGGTGGAATTCTGGCCCAGCAAGGCATCATATCCGGACTGTTATGTCCGGCTGATGAAGGAACCAGCTTCAAAGGAGGAGACAGAGCCGAAGGAGGTCATAGTGATGGACCACGCTAAGGCTCAAGCTCTACTTTCATCCTCGATGAAAGAGAGGGGCTTCTTTAACTCAAAGGTAGCTGCATTGAGCAAGAAGCTCCCTTCCCTTGTGTCCTCGCCTGCTAGAGCCTTTCCCTTTTTACAGAAAGGGTTTGCGGCTGTACTAAAAGCAGTCGAGGCCGGCAAGTCTTGCCCCTCCCTGGAGGAGTGTAAACCCTTGTCGCTGGCCCTGCCTATGGACTACAAAGACTGGAAGGACGTCCATCTTACGTTCTCAGTTGGGAAGTTGGAGGCTGATATTGCCGGACGTCAGTTCGGCGAGGACCTCCCTAAGCTGTCTGACTTTCTTTTGCGAAGAGAGTTCGAGGCAAAAGAAAGACTGGCTGCCTCAATGTCTCTTCAGACTACTCTTGAGACGATGGCAAGTGACCCCAAGGTCCATGAAATGTTCATGGTGGTGGCCAAGACTCATTTGGCCACAGTGACGAAGGACCTTTATGGCTTCGTCAAGGCAAGGAGAGCTTGTAGGGAGTTCGTGTTCACCTCGGCTACGGTGAGGCACGAGCCAAGGAAACTAATCTCCTCCAACATTTGGGGAAAAGACCTTTTCCCTACCGACTTGGTCAAAGAAGTTGTTGATAAGGCCGCCTTGGAGAATAGAAACCTTCTCCAGAAGTGGGGCCTGGCTATCAAAAGAAAGTCTTCCCCGGATGAGGGTCCTCAACCAAAGAGGAAGACTATGAGGACTAGGCTACCGTCTCGGCCAGCCAAGCCTGTTAGACAGCAACAGCAACTGCAATTGCCATTGCCTCCAGTGCCCCAGATCGTGGCACAAACCCCGACCACTTTTCAGTGGGTACTCCAGGCCGTGTCGACACAGTCCACGGCATTCACCCCAGCGTTCGAAGGGCAGTCTACTTCCTTTCGAGCAAAGCCTAGAGGAGCAGCCAGAGGCTCGTCTAGGCGCCCCTCAAAGGGAAGGGGATTCAGGGGTGATCGTGGTCAGGGAGGCAACACCTCAGGACGGCAGTCCAAGTGAGATGATACCGGTAGGAGGGAGACTTCTGAAATTTCGGGATCGGTGGACCTTCGATCCCTGACCCACAGCCTACTCAAGAATGGACTGGGCTGGAGCTGGTACAGCACTCCACCCCCGTGCCTTCGGTTTTTCCAACACTCCACCCCCGTTATGGAGGAGTACGTTCAAGAACTGTTGGAGAAAAAAGGTGATCCGAAGGGTGAAGCCCATCAATTTCTAAGGGAGGCTGTTTTGTGTTCCCAAGAAAGACTCGGAAAAGCTCAGAGTCATTCTGGACTTGTCGCCACTCAACAAGTTCATAGTGAATTGCAAATTCAAAATGCTAACACTGCAACACATAAGGACCTTACTGCCCAAGAGGGCATATTCCGTCTCTATAGACTTGTCAGACGCCTATTGGCACATTCCAATCAGCCATCGACTCTCCCCCTACCTAGGGTTCAGGCTACAACGAAGACTATACGCCTTCGGAGCCATGCCATTCGGGCTAAACATAGCCCCAAAGATTTTTACGAAGCTTGCGAGCGTAGCTCTCAAACATTACGCCTAAAGGGAATTCAGGTAGTAGCCTACCTGGACGACTGGTTGGTGCGGGCAGCATCCGAGACAGAATGCTTGCAAGCTTCCAGTCAAGTGATCCAGTTCCTAGAGTACCTAGGCTTCAAGATCAACAGAAAAAAGTCTCGACTTTCTCCATCTCAAAAGTTCCAGTGGCTGGGAATCCACTGGGACCTTTTGTCACACCGTTTCTCCATCCCGGCGAAAAAAAGGAAGGAGATAGCGGGTTCTGTCAAGAGACTTCTAGATTCCGAAAGGATATCAAGACGCGAGCAAGAGAGGGTACTGGGCTCTCTCCAGTTTGCTTCGGTGACAGACCCAGTGCTAAGAGCACAGCTAAAGGATGCAATCGGAGTTTGGAGAAGTTATGCATCAAACGCGCGAAGAGATCTGAGAAGACCAGCCGCTTCGGCTAAGTACTCTTCTCAGGCCTTGGTCCCAAGCCAGACATCTAAAGAAGTCGGTTCTTCTTCAGCCACCTCCCCCGTCGGTGACGATTCACTCAGACGCCTCGAAGGAGGGATGGGGAGGTCACTCTCATCGGAAAAAAGTCCAAGGGACTTGGTCCAAGCTATTCAAGACCTTTCACATAAAACTTTCTAGAAGCTATGGCAGTGCTCCTTACCTTAAAGAAAGTCTCCCCGCGTCACTCGATCCACATAAGGTTGGTGATGGACAGCGAGGTAGTTGTGAGATACTTGAATCGACAAGGATCGAGGTCACCACCTCTCAACCAGGTGATGTTGGCCATCTTCCGATTGGCGGAAAAGAAGAAGTGGTACCTGTCGGCAGTTCACCTTCAAGGAGTCCGCAATGTGACGGCGGACGCTCTATCCAGGTTCACACCGATAGAGTCGGAATGGTCCTTAGACGCAGGATCATTCTCCTTCATTCTGAATCAAGTCCCAGAACTGCAGATAGACCTCTTTGCGACGAAAAACAACAAGAAGTTGCCCCTGTACGTGCCCCGTACGAGGACCCCTTAGCGGAAGCAGTGAACGCAATGTCCCTCGACTGAAACAGATGGTCCAAGATTTATCTGTTCCCTCCTCACAACCTTCTGTTGAGGGTCCTCAACAAACTGAGATCCTTCAAGGGGTAGCGGCAATAGTGGCCCACAAGTGGCCGAACAGCGTGTGGTTCCCCCTGGCATTGGAACTGTAGCTGAAGTTTGTACCGCTACCAGATCCAGTTCTGACCCAGCGAGTCCAGAAGTCAACGGTCTGCGCTTTATTACAGAAAACCCGGACCCTGCAGCTCATGATTTTCTCTCCCTAACGGTGAGAAAGCGTTTCGGGATTTCGAAAGCCAGCATAGACTTCCTTGAGGAATATAAGTGCAAATCTACTAGAAGGCAATATGAGTCATCTTGGAGAAAATGGGTGGCCTTTTGTCAAGGCGAAGAATCCGCAGGAGATCTTGACAGACTTCTGCTTATCTTTCTTCTCCACCTCCATGGTCAAGGATTGGCAGCTAACACGATTTCAGCGTGTAAGTCTGCTTTGACAAGACCCATTCTATATGCTTTCCAGGTTGACCTAGGTAACGAGATCTTTAATAAGTCCCGAAAGCCTGCGCTAAGCTCAGACCTTCAGCACCTCCAAAGCCCATTTCATGGTCTTTAGACAAGTTCTTCATTTCGCTTCTCTGTTGAGCAATGAAGAGTGTGTGTTAAAGGATTTGACACAAAAAGTTATTTTCCTATTTGCACTCGCGTCCGGGGCCAGGGTTAGTGAGATTGTAGCCCTCTTGAGAGAGGCAGGTCGTGTTCAGTTCCTGGATGGGGGAGAACTGAACCTGTTTCCGGATCCTACGTTTCTCGCCAAGAATGAGTTACCCACCAACAGATGGGGTCCCTGGAGAATCTGCCCTCTGAAAGAAGATGCATCTCTATGTCCAGTAGAATGCCTAAAGGTCTATCTTCATAGAACTTCAGACTTCAAGGGTGATCAACTATTCAGGGGAGAAACATCAGGCTCAAATTTATCTCTGAATCAACTCAGAGCGAAAATCACATATTTTATTCGCAGAGCGGATCCTGACAGTACACCCGCAGGTCACGATCCGAGGAAAGTTGCCTCATCCTTAAATTTCTTTAATTGTATGGATTTTGAACATCTCCGTTCATACACTGTCTGGAAGTCTTCCAGAGTGTTCTTTCGCCACTATGCGAAGCAAGTAGAGGAACTAAAGAGATCTGTGGTAGCAGTGGGTCGCGGTGTTAACCCTACTGTTTAACTCTGCGAGGAACAGTGGTCTTAATTGGGACGATTAATTCCAGGGTGAGTGTGTAGTTACATACTGTACTACAAACTAAGTGAGGGCACTGTGTTGCCCATGTAGACTGTTCCATTTCCGAAGGTGAACTTAGCATAAGTGCAGACATGTGTGCCGAGCGTTTCTAACGCTAATGTCATTGATTTGTAATACAGACTTTTATGACTTTGATACCTCGGTATCTTAAGAGTGGCATTTAATGTTTTTTTCTTTCAGACAAACAAGTTCTGTTTACTATCATACTTATGCTTAAAGCTTTGGGTTATCCTCTTCTTATGTATATATATATATATAATTGTGGTTAACCTGTCTATTTATTGCCTGTCAATAAACTGGTTCTTGAGAACCTTGCGTCTCCTTCACCTGTGTCAATTTATTGGTATAATTGAGCATTCATCCTATGTACCTTATCTGGGATAATTCTAATAGAATTGTTCCTTTATGCAAGCTATGTTGCATTGGTTTTCCTCCTATGCGGATATAAAACCTTTGTCCAATACAAGTATTGTGCGGAGAATTGGTCGATATTTCATATTGACGCAGTGATTATTTACAAACTATGCTTTACTTAATATAGGGCGAGACCACTATATTAGCTTGCCTGGTATTCATACATAGGTATATGTACTCTTCGAGACTTTTCCAGAGTCTAGTAGGACTCTTCCCTGTAGGGGGCAGGAAGCTCTAACATGGTTTATAGTTAGTTGAAAAGATGTATAACGGTAACATCTTAGGTCTCTAGGTCTAGTCGACCGGGAAAAATTACATCCGGGGAGTACGGCACGTTCTGAGAATCCACAGATACAGTAATGCTCTGGTATACTTCCATCAGGACGACATGGCTTGAGCCCAAAAAATGGATTTTGAGCGAAGCGAAAAATCTATTTTTGGGTGAGATGGCCATGTCGTCCTGATGGACCCGCCCTTGCCTTTCTAAGAAAGGGCTGTAGGACCCCTCCTACATACAGTATCTGTAGCACCTCGTGTACGCTACAAGGAATACAGATGGCGCCAGGATTGGCGCCAGGCACGCATACGAATCGGATGTTAGGGAGCCTTGGGAGCGGCTCCCCCTTTTTCTTTCCCGAATTCGTTTCTTGCCAATCGCCTCCTACGAGACGAAATCTCTGTCCAGGATGCAGATTGCCATGTGACGTGTCAAGAATACGTCCTCTGATATGTCGCGATATCCCTTTCAGGAGGGATATTCGCTCCAGGAGTTAGAATTCTGGTACCTTAAGGTAAATTCTCTGGGAATATCGCCGTAGTTGTAATATACCCTAAGAAGCTACCCTATAGGAACTTCCATCAGGACGACATGGCCATCTCACCTAAAAATAGATTTTTCGCTTCGCTCAAAATCCGTTATATATATATACATATATATATATACACACATATATATATATATATATATATATATATATATATATATATATATATATATATACATATATATACATATACATATACATATATATATATACACATATATACATATACATATATACATACATATATATATATATATATATATATATATATATATATATATATATATATATATATATATATATATATTATATATGTGTGTGTGTGTGTGTTTGTATTACTTCTTATTGTAAAGAAGATGTTTGATAGAGAAACAAGATTCCCTACATATAAATAATAATAATTATAATAGTAATAATAATAATAATGATAATAATAATATTATTATTATCATCATCATCATCCTTAAAATGAGTAACATCACAAAGCCCCACACAGTAGAATTCCAGTGACAAAGCCCAGGATAATTTAACCCAACGAAAAGTCGCCTTTCACTGCCCCCGGATTTGTAGGTCGGTTGTGTCATTTTTCAGGAGGTTAACGGTTGCTGTCCATAACCATTCCCACAAATTAACGCTGGGTCGTGGGCCTTAAAAGGGTATTCATTTTCGCTTTAGACTCGCATGCAGTCAAGGATAAGTTAGCAGAAGTTAGCAATTTGTTTGTTGTTACCGAATTGTGTAAGGAGAGTGAATGGGTTAAGTGAAATTATTCTGTTTTAATTCTACTAAGAACCTTTTTCATATGTTCATAATAAAATAGGAGATACTCAGTACAAATTGAGAGAGAGAGAGAGAGAGAGAGAGAGAGAGAGAGAGAGAAGAT
>NC_090764.1:3718482-3728482 GCF_036898095.1 Palaemon carinicauda
ATTAATATATTTTTTTTAATTGGGTGTTCTCACGTGCTTGAAACTTGTGGTTTCTACTCAAATGTTTCAAATTTATCATTATCATATTCTTTTTCCAAATCGTAATTTTAATGAAATCCATTTTTTTTCCTTGTGTACCTTGTCTATTAAATTTTTTAATGGCTTCTTTTTTTTTTGTTAATTGATATATTTTTCATAATTGGGTGTTCTCACATGCTTGGATGTGGCTGCTCTCATGGCTCAAGTTTATCATTGATTTTATTTTATATTCCAAATCATAATTTTAATTAAATCCAACCTTTTTAGCTTGTGTATCTTGTCTATTAAATTTTTAATGGCTTTTTTTTTTGGTAATTAATATATTTTTTTTTTCATAATTGGGTGTTCTTATATTCTTGGAGGTGTCTGCTCCTATGGCTCAAGTTTTTCATTAATTTAATCTATTTTTCATAATTATATTTTAATTAAATCCATTTTTAAGCTTGTGTATCGTGTCTATTAAACTTTTGAATGGCTTCTTTTTTGGTAATTAATATTTTTTTTTTTCATAATTGGGTGTTCTCACAAGCTTTAAGGTGTCTACTCCCATGGCTCAAGTTTTTCATTAATTTTATTTTCTTTTCCGAATCGTAATTTTAATCAAATACAACGTTTTGATCTGTTGTATATTGTTTATTAAAGTTTTGACTGGCCTTTTTATTTGTCGGGGGCGGGGGGGGGGGGGGGGTTAAATTTTCATTTCTAAAGTACCTCTATTTTCAACGTTGTCCTTAGGAATATCAGTTATCTTGGAATTCTACATTATACCGATATTGAGTATATTTTCATTCTTATTAAATCTTCTCTTATACAGTCTAACCCATTCGTAGTATCATACAATTGCTTTTAAAGACTGAATCATAATTTTTGGAGTTCTTATCGACTATTAACTGTTACTTATAATTAACTATGTACAAGTACTTTTCAAAATTGAAAAAAAAAAGTCTCCATTAACTTGAAATATTTATCCTTGTATATATTATTTCACAAACCTGAAAAATACATATTTTTTTTCGGCAAACATAAATTAAATTTTTGTTGGATTACAGGAAATAAAATGTAAAAGCTACACTGTAAAAAAAAAAAAAAGTAATTTTAATCGAAAATTCTCCTTAAAAATATACTGTTCTCAGCCATATTTCGGCAAAATACAGGCGACCGTAATTTTACCCTAACTCCTTATCATCTTTTACGTATTAGTAAACGTAATATCACTCCTTTACGTCTATATATCCGTTTTTATAACTTTAAATGCTTGGCAACATTTATTCAAGGAATTTTACCGTTTTTTTTTTTTTTTTTTTTTTTTAAGCCAAATTTTTAACCGTGCATATACAGTACATCGTGTTCATTGTTCATTGAATATCATGAATAAAAGAATTATATATAGATAAACAAAGAACACAGACTGTTTATTGCAATATACAAAAGACTTATACTTTAAACTTCCATTCATGATATCATCACCTGTACGAGTGAAATACTTCATCATGCGCTTTTGCTAGTCATAATCTTACGTTTTTCTCCTTTATAATTACCAGTAATGTTAAATTGAAGAATTCATTTTCGAAACATTACTTTTACCACCGTTTTATTCGTTAGACATTTTTTTAAGATAATAATTATCACAGAGGAGAACTGGAATTAAATAAAAGTAATGTTAAATTTAAGATTTAATTTTCGAAACATTGCTTTTGCCACCGTTTAATTTAACATTTTCATTAAGATAATAATTATCACAGAGAAGAACTGAAATTAAACAACAGTATTTTAGGTGAAAATAAAAAACTTACTACAACTATTAAGAAAGAATTTACAGGGAATAAACTAAACAAGACTCCAGTTATAAAACGTTTCCATTTAAACTAATAAATGTACCTTATTTACCAAACGCCAGTTTTACAAGAGACCCGAGTCTCTGGAAACTCCTGTAAACTAATTTCAAAGGGAAGTTCCCTAAAACTTTCCCGAGACCCATTCAATAGGTGAACGGTGTATCTTACAAGGAGAATAATAATGGCAACCCTCTTCTTTTCTGTGTTATTTCCTTTTACCTGTTTTAAGGTTTTTCGGCTAAAGATAATTGTATTTTTTAAAGAGAATGGTCATCTTTATTTCATTCTCTCTCTCTCTCTCTCTCTCTCTCTCTCTCTCTCTCTCTCTCTCTCTCTCTCTCTCTCTCTCTCTCTCTCTCTCTCTCTCATCATATATATATATATATATATATATAATAGCATTTTATATCAGATCAAGTTCGATTTTATCGCTCTCTCTCTCTCTCTCTCTCTCTCTCTCTCTCTCTCTCTCTCTCTCCTCTCTCTCTCTCTCTCTGTATATATATATATATATATATATATATATATATATATATATATATATAGATATAATTACATAATCTCTCTCTCTCTCTCTCTCTCTCTCTCTCTCTCTCTCTCTCTCTCTCTCTCTCTCTCTCTCTCTCATCCATCGTTTTTTCTACTCCATTGTAAGATCAATCACATATTGCAGAAATGTCTCGAAGATTGTCTGTATGTAGGTAAGTTATTCAAACAAATAGTTCATCACTTTACAAGTTGTCGAAGTATTATATGTATTTCTTCTCTGCCATCTTCGTTTTTGGCCAGACAAATATTGAGTTTCAATCGTGACCTCCAGGAAATAGTATGTTTGCAGACAGAATCTTCTTCAGATTTTTTTTTTTAGAGATTATCTTATTTTTAATATATATATATATATATATATATATATATATATATATACATATATATATATATATATATATATATATATATATATATATATATATATATATATATATTAGGTTCTTGTATTATTATTATTATTATTATTAATATTAATAATATTAGTATTATTATTGTTATTATTATTATTATTATTATTATTATTATTATTATTATTATTGTTGTTGTTGTTGTTGTTATTGTTATTATTATTATTCTTATTATCATTATTAGCATTAGTATTATTATTATTGTTGTTGTTATTATTATTATTATTAATAATGATGAAAATATTATTATTATTATTATTATTATTATTATTATTATTATTATTATTATTAGCCAAGCTACACCCCTCTGATAAAGCAGAATGCTATAAGCCCAAGGGCTCCATCTGAGATAAATAGCTCAGTGAGGAAAGAAAATAAGGAAATATAAAATACATGAGAATAAGGATTAATTAATATGAAATATTTTATAATCAGAAATCAAGTTAGAATAGATCTGTCATAAATAAATTGTGAAGAGAGATTTATCTAAGCCTATAAAGAATATAAAGTCATTAATTTTATTATTATTAGTGGTAATAAAAATTTGAGATGAGTTATGTGTTAAAGATCTTTAGGGAAATAAAAAGCATGGCGTCATTAATTTTATTTTTATTGATGGTAACAAAAATTTGAGATGGCTTAAGTGTTAAAGATCTTTAGAGAAGTAAAGAATATATGCAAGGGAATGCTTTCCTCTCTATTTGTTTATTAGTGTTTTTGAACTCTCAGCGTTTTCCTACATAAATGGATTTCTTTAAAAAAAAAAAGTTTCAAAAGAACAAAGCGAAAAAAAAGAAGCTAGTACATATTAATACATTACCTAAGAACGGCACATCAATAAACACGGACACATCACACACTTCTGTGATATGTAAAACCAATAGGAAAAACAGTTGAACAGAATAAAACAGTGACATAAAAGTGACATAAAACTGGAAGACTTGAATTGGTAATGCAATAAGTAAAGGTTAAGAGGATGAACAATATTCATGTTTCTTTATTTATTTTGGGCATTCCGGATTTCCATATTTTGTTGTTTGATATAGGATGAAAGGGGCGTTTATTTCCTCTGTTACTGAGCGCAAATATTTGTCCTTTTGTGAGAGGATTGGAGAGATTGTGTTAAATTTATTTATAACTTAAGATAAATGCAAAATTTGATTAGAATGTCAATGAAATTGCTAATGAGGATGGAAATCAACGTATAATATTATTCGATATTAATCTTTGGCACCGTCGTTCAATTAGTTCTTTATGCATGTTGCATAAGATTTTTCATAACTCTCACCATCCTTTACATTCAGATCTTCCTGGACAGCTCTATCCTGTTCGTAATACTAGGCAGGCAGTTAATTCTAATAGCCAGGCCTTCTCCATCATGAGGCTCGATGCTACACAGTATTCTAGAAGTTTTATTTCAGCTGTTACCAAGTTGTGGAATGATCTTCCTAATCGGGTAGTTGAATCAGTAGAACTTCAAAAGTTCAAAGTTGGAGCAAATGTTTTTATGTTGACCAGGCTGAAATGAGTATTTTTATAATTTATATATGACATATCTGTTTTTGACGTTGTTATTAGTTTATGCAAGAAATATCTGCTTTGACGTTGTTACTGTTTTTAGAATGATTAATTGTTAATTTTTTCTCCTCATTTATTTATTTCCTTATATCCTTTCCTCTCTGGGCTATTTTTCCCTATTGGAGCCCTTGGGCTTATAGCATGTTGTTTTCCAACCAGGGTTGTAGCTTGGCTAGTAATAATAATAATAATTATAATAATAAAAAGGTAACTTCTCTATTGATTGGAGTGTCATTAAAAATGCTAAGTGTTGTTGCATCAAAAAGGGAATTTGTCTGTTGTGATTTTCTTTGTTTGAGCTTGTAAGAAATCCTTATATTTTATCTATATTTATTTGATAATGAATATACTTTTCGTTTTCTAAAGTTGAGGCAAGTCAGTAAGAAATATTGGTAAAAAATCTAGAAAAAAATTCCTTATATCCTATTTGCATTTATTCAATAATGAATATAGTTTTTCATTTTCAAAAGTAAAGGAAAATCAGTGAGAAATGTTGTAGAAAGTGTAAAAAAAGGTTCCTTAAATGTTATTTATATTTATTCAATACTGAATACACTTTCATTTCCAAAAGTAAAGGAAAATCAATGAGAAATATTGATAGAGAAGTCTAGAAAAAAAAAAAGATCCTTATATTCTATCTATATTTTTTTTAAAGCTGAATACAATTTTTCATTTTCAAAAGTGAAGGAAATTAGTAAGAAATATCGATAAAAATTCTAGGACAAAAATCCCTATATCCTATCTATATTAATTTAATCCTGATTATACTTTTTCATTTTCAAAAGTAAATGAAAATCAGTAAGAAATATTGATAAAAAAGTCTAGGGAAAATTCCTCATATCTTATCTATATTGAATTATTACTGAATTTACTTTTTCACTTCCAAAAGTGAAGGAAAATCAGTAAGAAATATTGATAAATAGTTTAGGAAGAAAATATTCATCGTATACAAAGAACGCGATTTGATATTTACAAAAAAAAAAAGAAAAAAAAAACTCTACTCAAAACATTTGGGTGAACTCCGCAAAAGCAATATTTGTTGCAGAGCAAAGAGACCAGCAAACTTCATAGCCACTCTGCAATCTCGAAACCTTGTGTAACCGGAGAGGCTGGCAAGTTCTCCAAGCAGAATTCAAATTGACCGATCAAAGGAAAAAAAAAAAAAAATTGGGAATGGGGGTGGTGGGGGGGGGGGGTTGAAACAGGGCAACCATGAACCTAAGATAAAACGCAGCATCAAATACATTACTGAGTGTGTTTTTCAGTTTATGAACCTTTTTTTTTTGGGGGGGGGGGTTATCGTTCTTGTGACCTGATGGATACTTTTTCTTATGTTTTTCTTATCTGACTCACTTTTTAATTTATTTTCATTGGAATGATTTTTTTTTTTTTTGTGTGTGTGTGTGTGCGTGTGTGTGTGTATGTGTGTGTGTGTGTGTGATCTGATGGATACATTTTCTTATCTGACTTTCACATATTAATCTATTTTCACTGGAACGATTTTATTTTTATAATGAAGTACAGAAACTTTTAAAGGCTTTAATGTGATCTTAATGTTTATTTTAATAAGCTTTCATCTTTACCTCCAGTGAAATTTAAGAAGTTTGGTATTTGAGATTTGCAGTATGTTTTTTTTTTTTTCTTTCTCTCTTTTTTTTTTTTTATCCTAAAGAGGCTGTCATTAGTCTCTTCATAGTTTACATATGACAGATCTATTTTAACGTTGTTACTGTTCTTAAAATATTTTATGTTAATTATTCATTACTTCTCATGCAATTTCTTCACAGTATATCCCTATTTCCTCTCCTTTCCTAACTGGATGTCCTTGTGCTTATGACAACCTGCTTTTCCAAGCAAGTTTGTAGTTTGGCTAGTGATAATATTAATAATTATAATTTTCCAACCAAGTTTGTAGTTTGGCTCGTGATAATATTAATAATTATAATTTTCCAACCAAGTTTGTAGTTTGGCTCGTGATAATATTAATAATTATAATTTTCCAACTAAGTTTGTAGTTTGGCTCGTGATAATATTAATAATTATAATTTTCCAACTAAGTTTGTAGTTTGGCTCGTGATAATATTAATAATTATAATTTTCCAACTAAGTTTGTAGTTTGGCTCGTGATAATATTAATAATTATAATTTTCCAACTAAGTTTGTAGTTTGGCTAGTGATATCAATAATCATAAAAATTATAATTTACTTCATCTTAATCATAATATTCTATAATAGCTCATAATAATTTAATTCGAAAGTAATTATATTTCCTATAATCTAAATACAATATATCACTTGAACGAATGATCATGATTGAATTGAAATCATTATTCATATTGCTACCTAATGGCACACAAGATGCGGCAAAAAAACTTTTCTAATATTCCAATAAAAACTATATTAGCCAGCGGGCTTAAACTCCATGAGAAAGTTAATTGCATTTTGGAAAAATTCATTAATTTGCGTAACATTCATTATAGCCCCGAGATAAGGTGGAGTGTTCATGCTCATTAAGGTTAAGTCATTTTTGGTTATTAGAGTTTTTTTTTTTTTTTTCGAAATGAGGAACTGATCACTTTGTTCATAAGTGGTGAATTATTATTATTATTATTATTATTATTATTATTATTATTATTATTATTATTATTAATATAGTTATTATTATTATCATTATTATTATTATTTTAGTTATTGTTATTATTATTATTATTATTATCATTATTATTATTATTATTATTATTATTTTTATTATTATTATTATTATTATTTTTATTATTATTATTATTTTTTTTTCTTTTTTATTATTATTATTATTATTATTATTATTATTATTATTATTATTATTATTATCATCATCATTATTATTATTACTAGCTAAGCTACAATCCTAGTTGGAAAAGCAGGATGCTGTAAGCACAAGGGCTCCAACAGGGGTTATATTGATCACGTTCTGCTATTAAAGATGAAAAATGTAAATGATTTGCTGTTCTATTGTATTCATTAATTTTCCATTACACTCGTTATTTCAAGGATTTCTATATATTTTTTTTCCTAAGGAGTATCTAGGTTTACTGAAACCATTTTTAATGACACTAATTGTTCTTCTGGTCACATTCTATCAAAGAAGAAAAATATAAATGACTTGTCATTCTTTTTATATTAGCTATTTGTCATCACACTTTCATTATTTCAAGGAATTTTCTATTTTCCTAAGGAGTTTCTTGGTTTACTCAAATAATTTTTAATGACGCTAATTGTTCTTCTGGTCACGTTCTATCAAAGATGAGAAATATGATTTATTTGCTATTTTATAAATCCAATATATTCATTTTCCACCAAAGTGCATATGGTTCCTCTGACCATATTCTGATATCAGAGATGAAGAATATGAATTATTTACTATTTTATTAATCCAATATATTCATTTTCCATCAAAGTGCATATGGCTCTCTTGACCACATTCTGATATGAGAGATGAAGAATATAAATTATTTGCCATTCTATTTATCCAATATATTAATTTTCCACCAAAGTGCATATGGTTCCTCTGACCATATTCTGATATCAGAGATGAAGAATATAAATTATTTGCTATTCGATTTATCTTAATTATTAATTTTCCACCAAAGTGCATATGGTTCTTTTGACCACATTCTGATATGAGAGATGAAGAATATAAGTTATTTGCTATTTTATTAATCCAATATATTCATTTTCCACCAAAGTGCAGAGCCCACATTCTGATATGGGAGATGAAGAATATAAATTATTTGCTATTCGATTTATCTTAATTATTAATTTTCCACCAATGTGCATATGACTCTCTTGACCACATTCTGATATCAGAGATGAAGAATACGAATTATTTTCTATTCTACTTATCATATTTATTCATTTTCCACCAAAGTGCATACTTTCGTTATTTATGGAATATCAACACAAGAAAACGAACATTTCACCTATGTCAGCAGCACTCAGAAAGACATATATTGCATCTGGGTCCTCAAAATAAGGTTTGTTATTTCTGTTATGTCTGTGCTGTTTCAGTAAACAGGTTCCAACTCACACTGCAGGGAACGGAGCTGGCAACGATAGAGATTTTAGAGGGAACTGCTCCCCTTAGAGGGAACAACTCCCCTTGTTCAGTATGGTGGCCTTTGTGTGCTGTTTGGAAAGGTGGCATCGGCTCAGCCTTTCCTTCCTACCAGCATCTGTTCACTTTATTGTTATATTTATTATATAGTTAAAGATTTTTTTTTAAGTTTTAATTATCACTTTACGACTATATTTATTAACAGGTTTAAATTAGTTGTGAAATGTTATTAAAGATGTTATCATTTATAAGATTATTATTATTGTTATTATTATTATTATTATTATTATTATTATTATTTTTATTATTATTATTATTATTATCATTATTATTATTTTTTTTATTATGATTATTATTATTATTATTATTATTAGCACTATTATTATTATTATTATTATTATTATTCTAATTGCGGTACTTTTATTTTTTCATTATAGTATCAATTAGAATTTTTTATGAAGAGTATAACGAAAATCATAATTGATTACTTTTGTGAAATATTGAATTTTTATACATATAAATGATTTCTTATAAGAAATCGATAGATAAGGGTGAAATTGTGAAAAAAAAAAACAATTGTATAAGCATACAGGTTTTATTAAAGCAAAAAGAAAGATAAGTGTAAACAAAAAGGGAAATCAGTAGAGCATAGACCTCCGCTGACGCAGCTTATTTCTCGACCTTTTGCTTGACCTTGACCTTGACCTTTGTTCTTAACAAATATTAATCGGCGTGGATTTTCATACATTCAAATATGAACCAAGTTTGAAGTCTCTGTGACAACGATGTCGAAACTTATGGCTGAATACGGGAATTGGACAGTTTGCTTGACCGTGACCTTGACCTTTGACCTTGACATTCCAAAATTGAATCATTTCTAGTTTTTTACATAACAGTTAATCCCTGCAAGTTTCATTACTCTACGATTAAAATTGTGGTCATGAAGCTATTCGCAAACAAACATATAAAAAAACACACAAACAGAGGGTAAAACGTAACCTCCTTCCAACTTCGTTGGCTGAGGTAATAATGTTTCGCATAACTATACCTCCTAGTATCTAAAAAGGGATATTATCTCATATATAGAATAAGCTTATAATCGTATACCACTATCTGGTGATTATCTTTCATATCATGATTCTTATCCAACACACTTTAGGTTACAGGTTTCATAAATTCATACAGAAATACAGAACCAAAGATAGAAAATATATATATTTTATTTGCATACAAAAATAATGGTTCTGTTAGCCAGTAATCCTATTCAGGTCATGAGTGAAGGATTGTATGTGAGTATATCCCAAGATCAAGGCAGATCCCATTGTCACATATATATCACTCAAGCTGTGTATTTATTACCATCATATATCCCTCCATCTCTCTCTCTCTCTCTCTCTCTCTCTCTCTCTCTCTCTCTCTCTCTCTCTCTCTCTCTCTCTCTCTCTCTCTCTCTCTCAGCTGGAATTGAAAAGATACAACACCACTCAATGTGGCAATTT
>NC_090764.1:3730982-3740982 GCF_036898095.1 Palaemon carinicauda
AGGAGCGGGCCTTACGTATGTCCAATGTTGCAGGTCACTAACTTTATGTATCACAAATCCAGGTTTGGTCATTGTGACAGAATAGTTTGCTTTTGTCCAGTCGAAAAAAATTTCTTTACTGAGAATAGTTTGTTTTTGTTCTCTCGCAAACAATTTCTTTACTGAGAATAGTTTGTTTTTGTTTACTCGAAAACAATTTCGTTTCTTTCTTCTTCTTCTTCTTTGTCTGCATCTTTTCCCACCTTCATGTCGGGTCGATGTTTCTGGCCTGCGTTCTCCATCTACCTCTGTCCCACACTTCTTTACTTTATAAGTACTTAAAGGATGGTAAAGAGAATAAGCAGACGTTCAAGCATCAGACTCCCATGTTAAAAGTTTTGGAATTATATATATATATATATATATATATATATATATATATATATATATATATATATATATATATATATATATATATATATATATATATATATATATATATATATATATATATATGTATATATATATATATATATATATATATATATATATGTATATATAAATATATATTTCGCCTAGGGCTCTGATCCCGAGGTTGTTAAGAGAATGTCTGGACATTAATATATAAAAAATATGTGGCTTATTTAAATATGAAAAACACGCCTAAAGGTGCAAAATTTATCACACACACACACACACACACACACACATATATATATATATATATATATATATATATATATATATATATATATATATATATATATATATCCTTCCCAAGGAGATACCATTTGTCTCATGACATGTGAAGTTCATTTAGGCTCGTATCACGTAATTTGATTATGATAGCTTACTGGAAACAACGCTGCCTGGCGATCTAATGAACTGGGGTTCGTAACCCGCAGAAGTTCGCTAGTTTCTCTTAATGTCCGCAACCTCACCATCCTTGTGAGCTAAAGATACGGGATTTAGGTTGAGACTATAGACCTGCCCGCTGAGTCATCAGCAGCCATTGCCTGACCCTCCCTGATCATAGCATAGGTATTGTCAGTGTTCCTTGCAACTGTTATTCATGATGAACTTTTGTAACCTTCATGAAGTTACCAAGAACTGTAACTGTGACCTTTTATAACCTTTATGGAATTACCAAGAACTGCAAACCAATCATGTAATTCGCATAGAGTTTATCTAAATAATGAAATGGATTTTTTAGGATTAGAAACATATTAGAACTTCATTGAATTCGGTTTGAGAAATCCTGGAGCATTTATGAAATCACACATACGACAGTAATTATTATTATTATTATTATTATTATTATTATTATTATTATTAATATTTTTATTATTAATATTATTATTATTATTATTTATTATTATTATTATTATTATTATTATTTTTATTATTATTATTATTATTATTATTATTATTATTAATATTACTGTTTTTATTATTATTATTATTATTATTATTATTATTATTATTATTATTATTATTATTACTTACTTACTAAGCTACAACCCTAATTGGAAAAGCAGGATGCTCTAAGCCCAGGGGCTCCAACAGGGAAAATAGCCCAGTTAGGAATGGAAACAAGGAAAAATAAAATATTTTAAGATAAATATATAGTTAGAAATATCAATGGGATTAACTACAACACTAAAAAATATTAACTTCTTTTATCAGTACACAGGGAGGTCATAAAAGGTTTGATGTACTGTAGTCGCTGGATTATCGAAATTAATCTCTTTCGATTTTGTTGATTTTTATCGTCGGTGATCAACTGGGAATACTTGATACTATATGTATGTTCGTAAGGCCTTTGATGATGGCTTATCATACCAATATGTATATGTGTATGTATACTGTATACTATATATATATACATATATATATATATATATATATATATATATATATATATATATATATATATATATATATATATATATATATGTATGTATATATAAGTATATATCTATATATATTTATATATATATATATATATATATATATATATATATATATATATATATATATATGTGTGTGTGTGTGTGTGTGTGTGTGTATATATATCTATATATGTGTACATTATATATATATATACATATACATAGGTATATATATATGTATATATATATATATATATATATATATATATATATATATATATATATATATATATATATATATATAAACTATACAATGCCCTAAAGACAAATATTAACAAGTGTGTTGGTCTAACAACTGCATCCCTTAAAATATTGAGATCAGGCCCTTAAATGATTTAACACCTACTGGGGAGAGGGAAGAATTGAAACTTAAGGTGCAAAATCAAATATAAATGTTTTAGAACATTCATTTTTATAACCATTCCTTAAATACTAAGTGTACATTTTTAACGCCTCAGTTACTATACTCATTTTTTTTAATGAGGCACATTTGCACTGACTCGCGGGGAGGCCCCTTTAGCTCGGAAAAGTTTCCCGCTCTCTGATTGGTTGTACAAGATAATTCTAACCAATCACATAGCAGGAAACTTTCCCCGAGCTAAAAGAGCACCGCTGCGAGTCGGTGCAAATGCGCCTCATTAAAAAAAATTGAGTATAGTCTCGTATATCTCGTTGGACGCATATTCAAGAAGAAGAAGAAGTAGGAATCATTCCAGGCAATTCCATTATTAAACCCCGCAAGAGTTATATGTATGTTTATGGCCCATTAAAGCTCCATTTCCAGGATGAAATTTCTCGTAGCGTTGTTCGTTCGTTAAGAATTTCTCATTTTCTTGCTGTATGTAATATACATTTTAAACGATTTTAATTATTACGTCGAATGAATTTGATTCGTTCAAGTTGCAATTTTATTATTCCCATGTTAAAATAGAGGCATGTGTTAGGTATGATGTTAATTTAGTTTTTGGTTTTGATTTTCTAAAAAAGAGATTATTGGTATTTTAATAACTAAAAATTTTCATGCCAGATTCATTATTATTATTATTATTATTATTATTATTATTATTATTATTATTATTATTATTATTATTTGCTAAGCTACAACCCTAGTTGGAAAAGCAGGATGCTATAAGCTCAGGTGCTCCAACAGGGAAAATAGCCCAGTGAGGAAAGGAAACAACGAAAAATAAAATATTTTAGGAAAAGTAACATTAATATAAACATTTCCTATATAAACTATACAAAATTTAACAAAGCAAGAGGGAGATAAATAAGATAGAATAGTGTGCCGGAGTGTACCCTCAAGCAAGAGAACTCTAACCCAAGACAGTGGAAGACCATGGTACAGAGGCTATGGCACTACCCTAGACTAGAGAACAATGGTTTGATTTTGGAGTGTCCTTCTCCTAGAAGAGTTGCTTACCATAGCTAAAGAGCCTCTTCTACCCTTACCATGAGGAAATTTGAATATTTGAAAATCCAAGTTAATAAGAAAACTGCATTAAAGGGACGCGTTTAACAATGAATGAAACCTTAGCAATTAGGTAATTAATATGATAAACATATGAAATAGGTCTTTTTTACTTTATTCGGAAATATAGATATAAAATGTTTACGTATTTTAAACAATACATATAAAAAACTGCTTATGATAGTTAACAAAAAAAAAAAAATCTTTCATTTCAAATCTTCTTACCATATTTAATAAGTGATTCAAAACTCTTTTAACTAGTTACGCTAATTCCTAATATAACTATGGCTTTTTCTGTGCCAATAAAGATATTTATCACTTTTCTCATCTATTTATACATTCATGTGTTTTTTCATCATTCCGTTGATTAATAGATTAATTAATTAATTAATTTTAAAAAACTGCTCATGATAGTTAACAAAAAAAAAAAAATCTTTCATTAACAAATCTTCTTACCATATTTATGAAGTGTTCACATACATAAAGGTAACCAGACCTCATTAAAATACAGCATCCACTCCATTGCACATAACAAAGTAAAGTAATGTTACAAGTAATGATAGTATATAAATCGAAATTATTCACCCTCACATTGTCATTACCATCTCAATTCTCCTTGTATCCCTTCTTTTACTGGAAAACAAATGACATTCCTAACAGTGTTATTGCAACAGACACTCCGGCGGTACATCTTGCATAAGATGATGACTAACATAACAATGAAATTGATGAGGTATTTACCCTTACGTGGAGGAACAAGTGTGGCATATTTAAAGGTTTAAAGGCCACTCATGAATGGCAGAGGCAAGGCACAGTGACATTGCCCTAGCAAGCAGGACAATGTCCTAGACTAGTGACTGACAATATACATATATGAGTACCCAAGCCCCCTCCCTCTCCACCCAAGTTAAAGGTTTAAAGGCTGCTCATGAATGGCAGAGGCAAGGCACAGTGACATTGCCCTAGCAGGCAGGACAATGTCCTAGACTAGTGACTGATAATATATACATATGAGCACCCAAGACCCCTCTCCACCCAAGCTAGGACCAAGGAGGACCAGTCAATGGCTGCTGTTGACTCAGCAGATTGACCTATAGGCTCCTCCAAACCCCCCAGCCTTAGCTCATAAGGATAGTGAGGTTGCAGCGAGATAAGGAACTAACAAGTTTGGGCAGGACTCGAACTTCAACCTGACAATCTATGCAAGGATGTTACCACTAGGCCACCACAAGGCTAATTCCAACAGCTGTTGTAGTAGTGAGACGAGTGAGAGGTCGTCGACTCTGGCCATTTACGATGTTTAGATGGGTAGTTATGGTGACAATAGGGTACGCGACCCGTCCTGAAGGAAGGATAAATATTTAGGTAGGTATGAACGCGCACAGGTTCAACCCTTCCCACCCCTCCCCATTTCCGCTTTTGGGTATATCCATAACCAGGGTATGGCTACCCCTGCTAACCTTACCTGAGGTAAGGGGAGAGACTGATTAGTTATATGTCTGGTAATGCTATATATATATATATATATATATATATATATATATATATATATATATATATATATATATATATATATGTATGTATGTATATATGTATATATATATATATATATATATTTATATATGTATATATGTGTGTATATATATATATATATGTATATATATATATACAGTATATATATATATATTATATATATATATATATATATATATATATATATATATAGAAAAAGTCTCTTAAGATTTTCGGTGATCAAACTATCCTTGAGAAATGTTTTAATTCTTCTCTGTTTCCAGTATTGATCTCCTGTCTGGTCTTCAGCTGCAGACCCTCGTTTTAATTTGTTGGAGAGAAACTTGCGCTTTATTAAATTTCTCATTCCTGATTTGAATATTAATCCCTGGCACCGTCGTTCATTTAGTTCCTTATGCAAATTACATGAGATTTTTCGTAATTCCGATCATCTATTCCATGGTCATGTCTCCTAAATCATAAGACACAGTAGTATACTCTAGTTTTAGAGGACTGTGAAGTGATCTTCCTCATCTGAAGGTTGAATTGGTGAAACTACAGAAGTTCAAACTTTTTTTGGGGTAAATTGAAAAGGTTGACATAAATCTCATTTTATAGTTTCTATTTAACTGACCTATTTTACATTTTTAATTCATTATTCTTATATAGTTTATTTGTTATACCCTTATTTCCTTTCCTCACTGGGCTATTTTCCCTGTTGGAGCACTTGGTCTTGTAGCATTCTGTTTTTCCAACCAGGGCTTTAGCTTGGCTAGCAATAATGATTGTAATATGTAGGCTTCATAGCATATAATTACTGTATATGTATAAATATACTTGTATATACATTTAGATAGATAAGTATATGTATATATATATATATATATATATATATATATATATATATATATATATATATATATATGTGTGTGTGTGTGTGTGTGTGTGTGTGTGTGAGGATATCAATATCTATATCAATCTATCGATCTGTCTATATCTATCTATCTATATATATATATATATATATATATATATATATATATATATATATATATATATATATGTATATACACTTGTGTGTATATTTATGTTTATATATATATATGTATATCTATATATATATATATATATATATATATATATATATATATATATATATATATATATCATATTATATACATAAGGGGATATCAATATCTAAATCAATCTATCTATCTATCTATCTATCTATATGTATATATATATATATATATATATATATATATATATATATATATATATATATATATATATATATATGCGTGTGTGTGTGTGTGTATGTATATAAGCATTTTAAAGGAAATAACAAAAACTCCCTCTGCTCACATTTACCTATTACGTCTAAATGGATTATACGTTTTAAGTCTAAACGTTACTACTTTATTTTCCATGTTTTACTGGGCCTTTACTTTTAAAACAATTTTCACATTTAAATTTTTTCCCAGGGCTTGAAACTCTTGCTGAGTGATAAAAAGGAAGGCCGGGTACTGCATTGTACTTTTAAAATATGATTCATTTATTATTCAACACGGAATAAAACAAAACTGCTTTCAAAACTTCACTGCTGATTACTCTATTACGCAAATAGACTATGAAGTTGTTCCATTTTTTTTTTTCAATGGTTTCGTAATAAATGTTATCCATAATTGGATGGTTTTTTTTGTTTTTTTAAGTTTTTGTTGTTTATTATTGTCTATTGTGTTTAATTTTGCATTTTCTGTTTATGTAATTATTCATTTTGCTTTATTTTGTGAAGACTAATTATTGTCACGTACATAAATTTCACATTTGTCATACCAAACGGTTGAAAACGATATGAGATGTAAAATATATCTTAACATTATCTAAAATAGTGTTTATTTTCTCTAATCTCTCTCATTATCATCATCATAATCATCATCATCATCATCATCATCATCATCAACATCTCTATATAGTTTTTTTTTTTTTTTTTTTTTTTTTTTTTTTTTTTTTTTTTTTTAGGAAAATTATTAGAAAAGTAATGGCGTAATGTACATCACTTAGTTTCAATTTGACATAATTGTTTTACAGAAAAAGTATGTTTCTCATTAATTTTCTATATGGGAAGGCAATCAATCTCAAAAAAATTATAACAAGTAATAGAGATGTTTAATATATAAATGCTGACATCTACAAATTCGTAGTGTTGGAAAGCAACGATATATATATATATATATATATATATATATATATATATATATATATATATATATATATATATATATATATATATTGAATCCTGAAGAGGGTTGGAAATAAAAAAAAATATTTTTCATGTTAGTTCAGGACTGGATAAAAATCTTTGACTCTTATCAAGTAACGCAAACTACTATATCAGATATTTTCTATTTATTTAAGAAAAGAAAAATATTATAGAGGGGTATCTTGAAGTGTCTGAAGTGAAGAAAAGAAATAGTCATGTATACTGATACCCGTATTACTATTTTTTCATTGTTCCAGTCCAGTTTTTCTTTTGTCATTATGTGATAATTTAAATTATAATGATATTGTCCTTTAAATTTTTATCATAATTTTTTTAAGGTATTAAGAATAATTTCAATAGATATTATTATTATTATTATTATTATTATTATTATTATTATTATTATTATGAATAACCAAAATAAGAATTTGTTAATGTACGTGATACTTTTTACGATTTATGAACTATTTTTACATATTAATTCCACTAGTGTTATGTATAAAAAAGCATTTTCCTTCATTTTAAATTGACATAATGTTTGGCTCAATATGGTTACTTTTAAATAGTATTTTGCTTAATAAATCTGTTAAATTTCATATTATATCCATATATAGGCAATAAGATAAGCAAAAGAGAAATTAACTATCATCATCGCTGTCCTAAAATATTCGTTCATACACATATATTAACTTACGATGTGAAGTATCATTAAAATGAAGTTCTAAACTCTAGCATTACCTCCAGTTCTTTTATATTCCCCACTCATGTGTTCACCATTTGTTATGCTTGAAGCCTGTCCACCCACGTCCTTTCACGAGAGAGAGAGAGAGAGAGAGAGAGAGAGAGAGAGAGAGAGAGAGAGAGAGAGAGAGAGAGAGAGAGAGAGATCTGAAAGGATTTTGCTCAGCGCCAGAATTGAAGTAAAACATGCATTTACGATGCGCCGGCCAATTTCCTCAACGTCTGGTCCTGAATAAACAATTTATTTCCTATTCAATAAAATGTATCTTTATCATGACCTTAAAAAACTTTGAAATAACGTAGTCAATAGAAATGAGTAGGTTACCATCCTACGCTAGTCAAAAGGAGACTTACAATTTTTTCTTATATTATTATTATTTTTTTTTTACAATAAATTTTTGCCTCATACTTTTTTTTTTTTTTTTTTTTAATACAATAATTCTATCCGAGTAATTTCTAGTTAATCTGTCCTTCCATTCTTTTAGCGAAAATTTGCATAGTGATTTTCTTTACAATACCTTTTATGTATTCATCCTCATCATCAGCCGTTACTAGTACACTGCAGAACAAAGGCCCCAGACATCCTTCGACTTGAGTCAGTTTATAGTCGATTTGTGCTAGTCCACACCAGCAGACTTTCTTAGTTCGGTAATCCATCGTCTTCTCTTATCTAAGAAATTGAAAATTATCACATCAAGCCTCCATTTTTTAAATTTTTATTTCAAAACAATTTGTGTTTGGAAGGAAAATGGAATATGCTTTCCATAGTACCAATTGTGCGAGGTGGATGTTGGGTACTAAAAGAGAGGCAAGATGAATGCAAGTGAGGTTTATTCAACAAGATAAGGAGCTTATATACAAACAGTTGAGGATAAGAGTGTCACAAAAATTCCAACACTGTGAAACATGCGATGGCAAGCTTTTAAATTTAATGTTTATTCAACAATATAACGAGCTTATATACAAACAGTTGAGAGCAAGAATGTCACAAAAATTCCAACAATATGAAACATGCGATGGCAAGTTTAAAATTTAATGTTTATTCAACAATATATCGATCTTATATACAAACAGTTGAGGGCAAGAATGTCACAAAAATTTTAACAATGTGAAACATGCGATGGCAAGCTTTAAAATGTAATGTTTATTCAGCATTATAACAAGCTTATATACAAACAGTTGAGGGCAAGAATGTCACAATATTTCTAACAATATGAAACGCGATGGTAAGCTTTAAAATTTAATGTTTATTCAACAATATAACGAGCTTTTATACAAACAGTTCAGGGCAAGAATGTCACAAAAAATTAAACAACATGAAACATGCGATGGCAAGCTTAAAGAGGTTTTTCTATTATCAGTTTAATATTAGTGTTTGAGCATGTATGAAACTAGTGCGGTACACCATTTTACTGTTTACACCGGAGACAAAACAGTCATGAATATACTATATTAATAATAATTTAGAATATATCATTGCTTGGCAACTAGTATGGCAAATCTTTATATCTTTTTGTAACCTGTCAAGTTAATATTGCAACAGTTCTTTGTAAATTAACAATATAATTCAAAAGTAACTCAATTAAAACTAGTGCAAGATAAAAGATTGATACCTAATGCTTTTATAAATTGGCAAAAAATACATGAACAGTGAATTAAAAAAAATTTTAATTGCTTTGCAGAGACAGGAAATTACATTTTTTTATTAAAATATCCTCCGAGAAAAATATAGAAAATTAATTTTTATGTGAAGTTTCTCAACTCTGGAACAATTAAGATCATGTTTACGGTAGTCGATGGCTGAGAAAAAATTTTAGCTCAAATTTCCATCATCAATTAAACTTTAAAATTATTACGGAGCCAAGAATTAGTTATGTGAACTGACTCAATATATTGTTATCGGAAGAAAATATTTCTAGACTTCATTCTAGGTTAGGTTAAGGTAACGTTATTTTTTTCCCGATGATATAGGTAAAAAATTTTCCTATCAGATATTATCAGGTAATTAAGTATAGTCTAATTATGAGTTAGTTTTTGTACCATATCTATAAAACTAATTATGAAAATATGCTAGAAAGGTTT
>NC_090764.1:3745771-3760771 GCF_036898095.1 Palaemon carinicauda
AAGCCCAATCAAAGAACGCTATCAACGTTTGCAATCACTTCTTCAATATAAAGATTCAAGTTTTATAACCATCATCAAACTATTCCGTTTCCCTTTTAATGGTTTGAAAAGGTCACTCTTGGATGGCAGAGGCAAGGGGCAGTGACAATGCCCTAGAGATTCACCTTTTATATATATATATATATATATATATGTTTGTCTGTGTGTGTGTATGTATATATATATACATATATGCATATATATATATGTATATATATATGTATGAATATATATATATTTATATATATACATACATATATATATATACATATATATATATATATATATATACTGTATACATATGATCATAGCCCAAGCCCCCTCTCACATCAAGCTATGACCAGGGAGGGCCAGGCAATGACTCCTGATGACTTTGAAGGTAGTTTTATAGGCTCCCCTAAACCACCTTTCCTTAGCTCACAAGGATAGTGAGGTTGCGGACACTACAAGGAACTGTCGAGCTTAGTGATGTCTCGAACCCCAGTCCAGCATATTACCAGGCAGGGATTTTTCCAGAAGCGTAGCACAACCCATGATGCGATTGAATTTCACAGATTGTTATCTAAACAGCCAAATGAATAAAATCAATTGGATCATAAATTCTAATGGATGAATATTTAATAAATAAAACATGCAAATATATAAAGCTTAGTTAGCTTAAAATTCAATACTGATTCAAGAGTAAATTTATAAAAATGAATGATATTTATCACCCATTTGTATAATTTCTGTGTGGGGATACCTTAACGCAGTGAAAGGATTTGTGCATCGCCTTGATTTGATTAGCAAAGCTGTACTAGTCAAGTTGATTTGCTGTGAGCGATCAGAGTAAAGTCTCCCACCATCACCAATCCGCACTGGCCAGCGTGGTAATGAAAACTGGCCAAACCACAGACAAAGGGACATGTTTGAGGCCTTTTTGACAGTGGACTAGAAACGGCTGCATGTTTTGTGTGTGCTGTTGTTGATTTTCCAAAATGGATTCTTGAAAGCATGCTTCGATACCATATCATTTCCAAGTGACACCACGGATGCCTTTGAAAAATGCAATGAAAACAGTAAAAAAAAGAATTTTGAAAGGAAAGCGAAATTGTATTTTGACTTCTTCCATTTCCATATGAGGGTTAAATTTCATTACGTGATACAATACCCAAAGGGGAGACTTTCCAAATGCCCCCCCCCTTTTTTTTTGTGTGTGTGTCTGTTTTCTCTATATGTTATTCTTTACCAATGTATAATTTCCAATCGAGTCGCTGGTAGTGTTTTTATTCGATTGCAATAGCGAACTATTGGCATTCGTTCTTTGGACTTCGGAACATTTCCCTATACATCAGAGAATGATATTCAATCTTGTTTGCATTTTATTGGTATTTAGCACATTTTGAGACATTAAAGTATTATAACTTGCAAATTTTGTCCATGGTTGTTATTATTATTATTATATTATTATTAGCAGCACCAGTAGCAATAGTAGTAGTAGTAGTAGTAGTAGTAGTAGTAGTAGTAGTAGTAGTAGTAACATTTAAATATTATAACTTGTAAATTTTGTCCATGGTGGTTGTTATTATTATTATTATTATTATTATTATTATTATTATTATTATTATTAGCAGCAGCAGCACCAGCAGCAATAGTAGTAGTAGTATTTGTAGTTGTATATATAATGATGATATTATTCTTTTTCATACGATCACAACTGTGAAGAGAAAATACAATTCGGAGATGATAAGAAAACAGAACTGGGAGGAACCACTAAAAGATAATAGACAGACATGGAAAAAAAAAAGGAAAAAAAAAAAAACATTCTTTTCTAAATTCTTTCCCAAGGTCTTGCTTCAACCAATTAACAGACTAAATAGTTGTTTGAAGAGGCCATTGTTTTAGAAGGGTCAATCACTTATATTATTTTCTTCAGAGGTGGCCCGGTGGTAGCGTCCTTGCCTGGTGATTGCCAGACTGGGGTTCAAGTTTCGCTCAGACTTGTTAGTTCCTTTAGCTACTGCAACCTCACCGCCTTTGTGGGCTTGGGGGAACCTATAGGTCTATCAGCTGAATCATCAGCAGCCACTGCCTGGCCCTCCTTGGTCCCAGCTTAGGTGGAGAGGGTCGTGGGCGCTGATCATGAGCAATATGGGAAGTCTCTAGGACATTGCCCTGCTTGATAGGGCAATGTCACTGTCCCTTGCCTCAAGCTCGGTAGTTCCTTTGGTCGCTGCAACCTCATCACCCTTGTTACCTAAGGATGCGGACTTTGGGGGAGCCTATAGGTCTATCTGCTGAATCATCAGCAGCCATTGTCTGGCCTTCCTTGGCCCGATCTTCGGTGGAGAGGGTTTTGGGCGCTGATCATATGGGCAGTCTCTAGGGCCTTGTACTGCTTTATAGGGCAATGTCACTGTCCCTTTCCTCTGCTATTCATGAGAGTCTTTAAACCTTTAATAGTTTTCGATGTTCCTGCCTTGCTGTAGGAATCTTGGTACTGAATTTATTACTATTATTATTACTATTACTTGCTAAGCTACAACCCTAGTGGGAAAAGCAGGATGCTGTAAGCACAGGGGTCCCAACAGGGAAAATAACCCAGTGAGGAAAGGAAACAAGAAAAAATAAAATATTTTAAGAACAGTAACCACATTGAAATAAATGTTTCCTATATGCAGTGAACTATAAAAACTTTAACATAACATGAAGAAGAGAAAATAGATAGAATAGTGTGCCCGAGTGTACCCTCAAACAGTGGAAGACCATGGTTCAGAGGCTATGGCATTACCCACGGCTAGAGAACAATGGTTTGATTTTGGAGTGTCCTTCTCCTAGAAGAGCTGCTTACTATAGTTAAAGAGGCTCTTCTACCCTTACCAAGAGGAAAATAGCCACCGTGCAATTACAGTGCAGTAGTTAACCATTGGGTGAAGAAGAATTGTTTGATAATCTCAGTGCTGTCAGGTGTATGATGACAGAGGAGATTCTGTAAAGAATAGGCCAGACTATTCGATGTGTAGGCAAAGGGAAAGTGAACCGTAACGAGAGAGAAGGATTCAATGTAGTACTGTCTGGCCAGTCAAAAGACCCCATATCTCTATAGCGGTAGTATCTCAACGGATGGCTGGTGCCCTGGCCAACCTACTACCTTTATCTTATATTTTGTTTTTTGTTCCGACAAGATGAAGAAAAACCCATTGTTTTGAAGGTCTTGTTTCAATCATTCTCTCCTCCAAATGGGAAACAGCTTTCCAGGTTGTAGTGTCAGGAAACTGGAAAAACCCATTGTTTTGAAGGTCTTGTTTCAATCATTCTCTCCTCCAAATGGGAAACAGCTTTCCAGGTTGTAGTGTCAGGAAACTGGAAAAAACCCATTGTTTTGAAGGTCTTGTTTCAATCATTCTCTCCTCCAAATGGGAAACAGCTTTCCAGGTTGTAGTGTCAGGAAACTGGAAAAACCCATTGTTTTGAAGGTCTTGTTTCAATCCTTCTTTCCTCCAAAAGGGAAACAGCTTTCCAGGTTGTAGTGTCTGGAAACTGGAAGAATGATGCTGTGGTGTAGTCAGTGGTGCGTGAGATTAAAATTCCAGCAGAACCATGAATTTAATATTTTAATCTCGCTCTTCATACGCACTTTGCTATTTTTGTCAATTGTTGGATTTTGTTTTTATATATGTATGTATATATATATATATATATGTATATATATATATATATATATATTTATATATATATATGTATATATATATATATATATACATATATATATTTATATATATATGTATATATATGTGTGTGTGTGCAAATGCATAACAGATATATATATATATATATATATATAAATGAACAAACTAACAATTGACAAAAATAGCAAAGTGCGTATGTGTATGTGTTTAATATATATATATATATATATATATACATATATATATATATATATATATATATATGTATATACATATATATTTCATAGGGTTAATTCTGTAAAACTATAAGATAATAATCCCAATAACATACATTTAGACATTTTCTTATCCAATTAATTTTATATAACTATTTCAACCCAAGTTTTAGCATCAGCAAAAAAAGAAAAAAAAATATCTTACTACCAGAAAGCACTCTCAAATGAAATATCCCTCAGACATTTTCCTTTACCTCCCGAAGTAAATCTCTCGTCCTTCAACTCATCAATCCCCTTTTTGGTGGAGGAATTGCAATGAAGAGATTGCAACGAAGAGATTGCAACGAAGAGATTGCCCAGCCGCCGGTGCATTCTCCCTAATTGCCAGCCTGATTCGCTTCGCTTCACACCGACCAAGAGAAATTACTTTTCCTCGCGTTCACTTTCTAATGGACCTGAATAATCAAAGAAAACCCCCATTTGAACGTGTTGGTGTTTTATTTCCATTATGTTCAATTGAATGGATGGGGATAATTTTATGCATTCCGCCCCATTGTCTTTGAAAGCAATTCATTTGGGTGAGTTGTGAATGGTGGGATAATCTTGGGTCATTGTTTTTATAGATTAGTGTCCGCGACTCGTTAAAAATGATGGCTATATATTTAGATAGATAAGCACAAACACACGCATCCCCTTCTCATCAGGGTATGACTAATCCCCGTCATATACATATACTGTATATGTCATCATCATCATCATCCTCATCATCTTCTACCACGCCTATTGACGCAAAGGGCCTCGGTTAGATTTCGCCAGTCCACCTACCCCTCTCTCTCTCTCTCTCTCTCTCTCTCTCTCTCTCTCTCTCTCATATATATATATATATATATACTATATATATATATTATATATATATATATACTGTATACAGATATATACATATATATATTTATATATATATATATATATATATGAGAGAGAGAGAGAGAGAGAGAGAGAGAGAGAGAGAGAGAGAGAGAGTCAAACACTTGCTCTTCCTTATATAGCGGAGATAATGCATGAATTGACACATAATTCACATGCTATTAATCTCGTAACACTTTTGTTTAAATTATATAAACTTGTATGGAGGATTAGGGTTTATTTTAACTATTCCAGCGACGCCTTTAAAATTGATTAGTTTTGTATATTTGCATGATTAGATATTTGTTCTTTAAGGATTTTAGATTTTTCCATCTTCGGAGTAATGGAATAATGTGTTGACTTTAAAATCTAAAACTTTTAGGATTGTATTTAGTGAAGGATATGCAACCAAATTTATACATCATACATTTTTCAACATTCAGTGTTATTGAAAGTTTTTGAAAGTACACATAAAGTAGTAACATTGTAGAGGATTTTACATTTATTTAGGCTACAGAATTTATTGAAGGATCTTAAATTTATTTGCGATACAGAAATATACTTCATTGAGAGAAAATACATTATATATTCGTAAGATGAACTTAAGAACCTAATATGATAGAATACAGGATCATTCTTTTATTTCAAATATTAAGATATTTTTTTTCTTTCGCATATACTTCATTGAAACAAATTAGTTAATATATTCATAGATTAAACTTGAGATTCTTAACGTATCAAAATAATTAAATATAACTTTTTTTCAATTTTCTTATAGTTTATTGAGAGAAATTATTTAATATATTCATAATATAAACTTCAAAATCTTAACGTAATAAAAGACTGCATCATATTTTAATTCTTGGTTACCCTTTTCCTGTACTTCATTAAGAGAAATTGGTTAATATAATCGTTAAATATGAATTAATAATCTCAATGTAATCAAAGATTGGATGTTCCTTTAATTTTAAGTAATGGTTTTATTTTTAAACTTTCTCTTGTGCGTCATTGGGGGAAATTAGTTAATATATTCATGAAATATATTTAAGAATCATAACGAATCAAATACAAGGTAATCTTCAATTTTAAATAATGAAGTACCCCTTTTCTCTTCTGAATTCACCGAAATAAATTGGTTAATATTTTCATATTTAGTTTTTAAGGAATTTTAAGGCATCAAAATCCTGGATCATCCTTTGATTTTGAATAATGAAGAATAATTTTTTCTCTTCTAATTCACCGAAAAAAATTAGTCAATATATTTATAAGGTAATTAAGAACCTTAAGGTATTAAAATCTTGGATCATCCTTTAATTTCAAATAATGAAATACCCTTTTTTCTCCTCTTATTTACCAAAAGAAATTAGTTAAGATATTTATAGAATAAATTAAGAATCTTACCGTATCAAAATCCTAAATTATCCTTTGATTTTAAATAATGAAGTACCCCATTTTCCTCTTCTAATTTGCCGAAGAAATTCGTTTTTTTAAGAATTTTAGGGTATTAAAGTCCTGGATTATTTTTTAATTTAAAATATTTTAGTTAATATATTCATAATTTTCTTTAAGAATCTTAAGGTATGACATTACTAGATCATCCTTTAATTTCAAATATTTTAGTTAATATATTCATAATTTTATTTAAGAATCCTAAAGGATAAAATTACTAGATCATCCTTTAATTTCAAATATTTTAGTTAATGTATTCATAATTATCTTTAAGAATCCTAACGTATGAAATTACTAGATCATCCTTTAGATTTTAAATATTTTATTTAATGTATTCATAATATTCTTTAAGAATCCTAAGGTATGACATTACTAGATCATCCTTTAGATTTTAAATATTAAAGTACTAATTTTCTTTAAGAATCCTAAGGAATGAAATTAGTAGATCATCCTTTAATTTTAAATATTAAAGTACCTTTTTTTCTTTTTTCATCTTCAGGTGCCACTGTACGATACAGTATCACAGGAGGCAACAAAGACGGCCTCTTCACAATCGACCAACATTCAGGCCTCATTACTCTCTCGGCGACGCTGGATTACGAACTTCAGCGAAAGGTGAGTGAACACACACACACACACACACACACACACACACATCTTTTAAATCATCAGTTATATTAGACAATACTCAGAGAGAGAGAGAGAGAGAGAGAGAGAGAGAGAGAGAGAGAGAGTTCTTTTAAATTATTAGTCATATTAGACGACAACACACAAACACATGAGAGAGAGAGAGAGAGAGACATGTCTTTGCAATCATCAGTAATATCAGACGAAAACATACAAAAACATGAGAGAGAGAGAGAGAGAGAGAGAGAGAGAGATGTCTTTGAAATCATCAGTCATATCAGACGAAAGCATACAAAACATGAGAGAGAGAGAGAGAGAGAGAGAGAGAGAGAGAGAGAGAGAGAGAGAGAGAGCATGCCTGACGTGGGATTTGAAATTCAGGCCGATCCCAACTTTGCTTGAATGTGGCGAGGAAACTTTATTTTTCGAATATATGAAAGTAGAATGTGAAGATGTTTATCTTAATGTCCTATTGTTCTAAAGGATTTTAGGATGTTCGAAAAGGGATAGTTTTTATCTCAGTTTTTATATATAAGTTGTGAATATCGGAACTGAAAGTTTAAGAAACAAATTATTTAAACTGCATTCTGGCACAAATTTCTCGAAGATGTGAAAATATTTATTTTATTACTTCATTATTGTTATTGTTGTTGTTGTTGTTGTTGTTGTTGTTGTTGTTGTTGTTTTAGGCAAAACTTTCATCATATTTATAAAAATCTAAATTTCATATGTCCACTGGAACAAAAGGGAACTGAAAGATTTTTGTTGTTGTTAAAAAGAATTGAAAAATTTAATTTTTTATTGTACGTTGACTTTGGTATTCTTCATTACAATACATATTTTTGAGAAAATATCAATAAGATATTCTGAAAAAGCTAGCCAAGAGGATTATCAAAAGAAAGAGTTATATTGTATAATCCTATAATTTAATAGGAACTATACAGGACTAGCCATGAATCGTGAATTAAATTATATGGGACTAGCCATGAATTAAATTATACAGGACTAGCCATGAAGTAAATTATACAGGACTAGCCATGAAGTAAATTATACAGGACTAGCCATGAATTAATTTATACAGGACTAGCCATGAAGTAAACTATACAGGACTAGCCATGAATTAAATTATACAGGTGAAGCCATGAATTAAATTATACAGGACTAGCCACGAAGTAAATTTTACAGGACTAGCCGTGAATTAAATTATACTGGACCAGCCATGAATTAAATTATAATAAAAGCAAGAACTTGCCTTGTTTTTATGGGTTTTTCAATTTATTTTTTTTCCTATCAGTTGATTTAATTATATCACATTTCCTATCATATTTTCTATTATTATATAAATTGATAGTATACATCAAATGGAAGATAATTATTATGTTATTCCCTTTGTAATTAACTTGTTGACAGCTCATAATCAAATGAAAAATGCTAAACCTCACTTCACGATAAATAATTAATCTATGCTACTTGCTGCTAATTAGTAGAAAAGAGACGATTTTATTAGCTAATTTATCTTACCGTAGGGGATTGCTAATTAAATATCACATGACTCATTACCTTTCGAATTGCGATACATTTAATTATTTGGTTTTACTCATTGAAGCCACATGGCTCCTGGGAACTACATGTTTGTGTATATTTGCATACCGGATATTATCTAAAAGGACGCTTGTGACTGCTACAACACATGAGCTTACACTACCGGGGTCTAAGTGATGTCAAGCAGGGCAGCCGATCGGGATTAGGGTCTATTATTATTATTATTATTATTATTATTATTATTATTATTATTATTATTATTATTACTAGCCAAGCTGCACCCCTAGTCGGAAAAGCAAGATGCTATAAGCCCAAGGGCTCCCACAGGAAAAAATAGTCCGGTGAGGAAAGGAAATAAGGTAATAAATTAACGATGAGAAAAAAATTAACAATAAATTATTCTAAAAATAGTAATAACATCAAAACAGATATGTCATATATAAACTATAAAAAGCCCAAGCCAAAGCAAAGTTATTTAAAAAGAAGGCCACTGTGCTTACCCCATACAAAAATGGGGAAAAAGTACGTTAATATATGAAGATATTATCAAATTAATGATTGTTAAATGGAATTTTTTACGAGTTCCATTTTTTCTTATCATTTTTTTTTCCTTTTTTTTTTCAAGGAATTTAGGAAGTGATTTAAGCAATTGGGATATTGTTAGATTATATAGGTGCAGGAAACTTTCCTTCAACAAGTCCAATTATTTTATAATTTGTGAATACTCTAGAATCTAATTTTACCAGCTGGAACTACCGCTGACTATACAGATATCAATAATCAATTAAAAGATAGGATTCTATATTAAGCATAAACGGTTTTGATTTTAGCACGGAATTGTGAATTCATCAAAAGCATCTATGTATTATTATTATTATTATTATTACTACTACTACTACTACTACTACTACTACTACTACTACTACTACTACTACTACTACTACTAGCTAAACTAAAACCCGGTTTGGAAAAGCAACTAGAGTTTTTCCAGCTCTTATGTTTTATACTAATGTAACTTTTAGAGACTCAGTCTGATTTTTATGTTATATCAAAGGTTGTCTTAGTTTCTACATTCAAACTATCATCGAACGCGCAATTATCCTAATAACGCGTAGTCTTTAAAACATATATATACCAACAAATTTCGGATCCTGTGTCAAATTAATTATCAAACTCAGCAGTAGGCTTTAACTTATGTCGAAGTTATGATGACTAATTGTCAGTAATTGGGAAATAAGATTATTATTATTACTATTGGCATCACCCCCTTTGATGTTTGGTCCCTGTGGAATACTAGCAATTGACGCTTATGAAAATAAAAAGGACGTTAAATTAACCTAGAACCACAAGGGTAACAGCGAATTTGAGAATATAGTCCATTTCTTTTAGCGAGGCAGATTTGCACCGACTCGCAGCGGTACCCTTTCAGCTCGGAAAAGTTTCCCGATCGCTGATTGGTTAGAATTATCTGGTCCAACTAATCAGCGATCAGGAAGCTTTTCCGAGCTAAATGGGCATCGCTGCGAGTCGGTGCAAATATGCATAGCTAAAAGAAATTGACTATAGTAAGCAATGATAATACCCAACTTTTGAAGAGATAGCTTCAACATATATCAGTTGAAGCTTTCGAAAACTGCCAGTTTTTCTGGGGAAGATATTGTTTACGTTATATATTTTTTGAAATGTTCCAACTAAACTTGTTTTTTTTTTCTTTCTTTCTTTTTTTTCTTTTTTTTCCTCACAATTTTCTCATGAGCCCAATATATCAACATTCTTTCATAGCTCTTGACATAGTAAATTGTCGTTTTATCAACATCGTTTACACTTAATTGTTATTATTTTTTCATTTTTCTACTACATTTTTTTTTCATTTCAATCCTTTATTTAGGTCTTGAAAAATAATACTAAATATAATTCCCCCCCTTTCCCTTTCACCTAATAGAAAGGATAAATAAATCATCTCACAAATTCCGTAGGATCCGATCCATCATACAAAATTACCTTACTCATACTGGTCCGCTAGACCTCGTTCGTAAATCAAAGTTAATAAGTTTGCCATGGGTGATCTGTCCTCTCAAAAAGCATTCAAGTAGACTTCAAAGATTCGTAAGAAAAAAGTTATTTAAATACGATTATATATACAATTTCATGAAATGATATAGGAAGTGGTATTTTGATTACAGTCAGGGCTTAAGGGTCATAGGCTGGTTTTTCTCGTTTAGAAGCCATTACTTAAATTAACTGTTCATATATGTAAAATTCGGTTACCAAACCGAAAATATTAGAATTGTCTGGTGTAAAAGTTTATTAGATTGTAAAATCTATCTATATAATTAGAAATAATAAGAACAGCATATTGGCTTATTTTGTCATCTGATGATGTTTAGTATGTACAGGGAAGTTAAATAAGTTTCTATTATACATTCATTATTTTTACTCTTGTTTACGAGTAAGCTCTCTCTCTCTCTCTCTCTCTCTCTCTCTCTCTCTCTCTCTCTCTCTCTCTCTCGCACAAACACACATACATATATATATACATATGTATATATAATATATATATATGTACATATATATATATATAATATATATATATATATATATATATATATATAATTAATGCATGTTGAGTATAAGATATTGAATAAGATAGACTTTGAATCATTAACACATACTCAAATTGAAGAGATGCCCAATATTCTTATTTATTAAATGAAGGGAAATGTAAGATAAGAAATTTAGTTAATTATTCAAAAGAAATCTCCCCTATATATTGAAGAATAATTGTCTGACTATATATATATATATATATATATATATATTATATATATATATATATATATATATATGTATAAATATACATATATATATATATATAATATATATATATATATATATATATATATATATATTCAGACAATTGTTCTTCAATATATAGGGGAGATTTCTTTTGAATAATTAAATAAAATTCTTGTCTTACATTTCCCTTCATTTCATAAATAAGAATATATTTATATATAATATCTTTCTGGTCACGCTCTGTGTCACTGCCAGACGTATAACTACTCCATCTGGCCCCGGATCTGTGCCAGTGTGAGCGTATGTGTGTATCTATCTGAATATTTAATCATAATTTTGAACGGGTTGCGTACACTAGTAATGTTATAGTGATGGACAAGAAATTTGTTTATATTTGTTAAAGTCCTTAAATTTTCATTTCAACTATCAGTGTTCTCTCTCTGTCTCTCTCTCTCTCTCTCTCTCTCTCTCTCTCTCTCTCTCTCTCTCTCTCTCTCTAGAAGGTTCGCCTTTAACTCCTATCTCGGAGATTTCTGTGCTTGTACTTTTATCTTGAAGAATTTTCGCCTCAGGAATGTTCCAGTCGGCAACATATCTTTTCCAGGAGATGCTTCTCAACTTATTTTTATTTCTTGTGAAGTATATATATATTTTTACGATTTTCTTATTACTTTTTACCTAGCTCGTTTCCACATGAAGCAAGGAAATTGAATTGGTTGTGATGAAAAACTTTTGATACTTAATATATTATTTAACATCATTCCCAATTTAAAAATGTTTTAATATCAGTTAAATTGCCTAATAGTTTATTGTTTATAATATCTACCCCAACAGAGAGAGAGAGAGAGAGAGAGAGAGAGAGAGAGAGAGAGAGAGAGAGAGAACACTGATAAGGCTTTAATATATAAAATAGTTGTAATGAAATTTAAGGACTATAAACAAATATAACAAATTTTCCTGTCCATCACTATAACATTACTAGTGTACGCGACCTGTTCAAAATCATGGTTAAATATTCAGATCGATACCAATGATATGCATCTGTTAGTTTATCTAATGAATCGCAATAGTTATAGTTAGTAGGTTGGCCAGAGCACCAGCTACCCCTTGAGACACTACCGCTAGAAAGATATTGGGTCCTTTGACTAGCCAGACAGTACTACATTGGATCCTTATCTCTGGTTACGGTTCATTTTCATTTTGCCTGCACATACACAGAATAGTCTGGCCTATTCTTTACATATTATCCTCTGTCCTCATACACCTGACAACACTGAGATTACCAAATAATTCTTCTTCTCTCAAGAGGTTAACTACTGCACTGTAATTGTTCAGTGGCTACTTTCCATTTAGTAAGGGTAAAAGAGACACTTTAGCTATGGTAAGCAGCTCTTCTTGGAGAAGGACACTCCAAAATCAAACCATTGTTCTCTAGTTTGGGATAGTGCCATAGCCTTTGTACCATGGCCTTTCACTGTCTTGGGGTAGAATTCTCCTGCTTGAGGGTACACTTGGGCACTCTATTCTATCTTATTTCTCTTCCTCTTTTTTTTTCTTTTTAAGTTTTTATAGTTTACAAATGAAAGATTTATTCCAAAGTTGTTACTGTTCTCAAAATATTGTATTTTAATTGTTAATGACTTTTCTTGTAATTTCCTCATTTCCTTTCCTCACTGGGTTATTTTCCCTGTTGGAGCCCTTGTGCTTATAGCATTCTGCTTTTCAACTAGGGTTGTTAATAATAATAATAATAATAATAATAATAATAATAATAATAATAATAATGATAATCGGTTTTTAGTTGTCAATATTGGGTCTCCAAGAATGCTTTAAAATAGTTAGTACTTATTAATACTTATATATTCTAATTATACCTTTATTATATATAGAGATTTATTGATAGAAATTTGTAAGTGAAGTATTGTATATAATAATTATTTTACGATGACATTAACATCACACAAACAAATGTCCATAAAACAACAAAATTTAAATTTTATAAAAATTTACACATCTTTTATATCAAACAAATAACCAGAAATACTATTCATAAAAGGAGCGAAATCATAAATCCGTTGTCGCATGAAGACGAAGGAAAGAGATCGAGAGAGAGAGAGAGAGAGAGAGAGAGAGAGAGAGAGAGAGAGAGAGAGAGATGCGGCAATAACAAGGATTTCCAGGTCGATCAAGATTTTGAAAAGTCTGCTCCTTCAGAATCATGAAACATTTAAGAGACCTTTTGACTCGATGTCTTGTCGAAAATATGTCGACAAATTCACGTCTGATGGGGAGTGTTTTCTTGGTTCTCAGATTTCTTTTTCTTCTTCTTCTTCTTCACTTTTTTTTCATCATCATCTTCTTCTTTTTCATCATCATCTTCTTTTTCATCATCTTCTTTTTCATCATCATCTTCTTTTTCATCATCATCATCATCTTTTTCATTATCATCATCTTCTTCTTCTTCTTCTTCTTCCTCTTCTTCTTCTTCTTCTTCTTCCTCTTCTTCTTCTTCTTCCTCTTCTTCTTCTTCTTCTTCTTTTTCATCATCATCATCATCATCTTCTTTTTCATTATCATAATCTTTTTCATCATCATCATCTTCTTCTTCTTCTTCTTCTTCTTCTTCTTCTTCTTCTTCTTTTTCATCATTATCTCCTGCTGCTTCTTCTTCTTCTTCTTCTTCTTTATCCACTGATTTTTCTAGTTCCTTTGCTTTGCTGAGCCTTTTCTCTGGAAGATGGAAAGAGACGAATGCCACAAATATATTACTTATGAATACATTTAAAGAAATTTTTTTTTGTTTTTATCTCTTACTTCTTCATCCACTGATTCTTATCCTGTTCCTTGTCTTGGCCGAGCATTTTTGGGTATATTAACTTTGAAAACCTTTCTGACACCTTTTAAACCAGGTTAATTTTTCTGTAAATTTTCCTTTGTGACTATCCTTTTGCTATTATGATTATCAACAATTAATTTACATATATATATTTTATTCATTACCTTTTTATATTTACTTATCTATATACTCGTGATTAAGGTATTATTTTTATACTGTTAAAAATTTGCATTAAAAAAACAGTAAATGTCTGGCAATATTTATTCCATGATTTTTACCGTTTTAAAAACGGTTATATTGACGTAAAGGAGTTATATTACAGTCACCAACCCGTAAAAGATAATAAAGTATGGTAAAATTACGGTCGCTTATATTTTACTGAAGTACGGCTGAGAACAGTATATTTTTACAGAGTATTTCCGATTAAAATTACGGTTTTTTTTAACAGTGTATAATATCAAGGATAAAATAAAAATCACCTTCATTCTCTTTAGCCAAGAATTTTATCCGATCAAAATGGGTCTTAAATCTTTTTTTTTGGCTCACCAACCCGTAAAAGATAATACCAAAGTATGGTAAAATTACGGTCGCTTGTATTTTACTGAAATACGGCTGAGAACAGTATATTATTTATAGAGAATTTCCTATTAAAATTACGGTTATTTTTAAACAGTGTATAATATCAAGAATAAAATAAAAATCACCTTCATTCTCTTTAGCCAAGAATTTTATCTGATCAAATTGGGTTTTAAGACTTTTTGGGCCATAGCCACAATTAAGCGCCTGATGGTTAAAATCCGAACCTCTCCTCCAAACTGCTCTTCCAAGAAGTTTTTAATTTCATCCCTTAATTAAGGAATTGGGGATAAGACGCCTGCATTTTATAAGACTTTTATTTAGGTCGATTTTGTTAATTTTCAAAAAA
>NC_090764.1:3775771-3780771 GCF_036898095.1 Palaemon carinicauda
CCGAGGTAGTTAAAAGAATCCAGAGATTAATGTATCAAAAATATATGGCTTATTTGAATATATAATATATATATATATATATATATATATATATATATATATATATATATATATATGTGTGTGTGTGTGTGTGTGTGTGTGTGTGTGTATGTATGTACATAGATTAAATTTGAATAACTTAAATGGTATAGAACAGGTTATAATAATACAATTGATATTATCCTGAAATCAATAGCGTAACAATTTTCTTATCTTTTTCGGACTGGTTAATTTTACTAATAAAAATGAAAAAATATAGTTTTAATTAACCTGATAATTATAACTATAAATTTTTATCATTATAGTAACACGCCAGAGGTCTTTCAGTGTTATTATCATGTCTCTTAGCGAGAACGAAAAACTTAAGACGAAAGAAAGTCTAGGAAAAGAATTTTAGAATTCAACAGGCTGAGGCCAACTTGAAGAAAGTGCTGCAGAAAGGTCAAGGGAAATGGGATGATGGATGAGAAAGGAAAGTTGTGTGAAGAAACTCTCGTGAAGAAAGTGAGGAGAGATGATGGAGGAGAATTGTAACTAGACATGACCAGAAGGTGAGATGAAGGGGGAGGGAGGGGGGGGGGGTTTGTTAGAAAATGAGTCAGTATGTCAAGATATCATTTTTTGGGGTTACGGTTTTATATAGATTTGTGTTGGTGAAATAGCTCCTTTTGAATCGGTTTAAATATACGCTTTACTTATAAACGATACTTATTTTTTATAGATATGGTGATATGTTAGATAATTCATTCAAATTATTATTACTCTAACAATTATAAAAGCTTTAATTACAAGTTACATCAAATAATACATGTAATTTTTAATGCTTATCGTGTTGTGTTAGATCATTTCATCCACATTATTATACTACAATAATTCAAAAAGGTTTAAATATACGCTTTAATTATAAATGATACATATTTTTTATAGATATGGTGAAATGTTATAGAATTCATTCAAATTATTATTACTCCAACAATTGTAAAAGTTTTAATTAAAAGTTACTTTAAATAATATATGTCATTATTTATGCTTATTTTGTTGTATTAGCTAATTTCATCCACGTTATTATACTGCAATAATTCTAAAAGCTTTAAATACAATGGCCTTAAATAACGTATGTTATTCTTTAAAGCTTATCGTGTTATGTCAGACAGTTCATCTCCATTATCATTATGCTAACAAGTCTACAAATTTAAAGACCCATAAAGTAACCTTTCAAATGGACTATTCCTTTTTGATTATAGAAAGAGAGTAGAGTATAGAAATTCCGTATTATGTAAAGAGCCTCAGTATGCTTACTGAATAACTACAGGGACACTCAGTAGAACGCAGACCTCTGCCGTGGCAGCTTATTTCTCGACATTTTGCTCGCCCTTGACCTTTGACCTTAACATGTATTAATTGACGTGGATTTTCATGCACTCAAATATAAACCAAGTTTGAAGTCTCCGTGACAACGATGTCCAAACTTATGTCTGATTACGGGAATTGGACATTTTGCTTGACCGTGACCTTGACCTTGGACCTTGACCTTACAAAATTTAATCATTTAGAGCTTTTTACATAACTAATTTCTGCAAGTTTCATTACTCTACGATTAAAATTGTGGACTGGAAGCCGTTCACAAACAAATTCACGCAGAAACAAACAAATAAACACACAAACAGGGGGTGAAAACATAACCTCTCTCCAACTTCGTTGGCGGAGGTAACTGTACCGAAATAACTATTACAGTCAGAAAACCTTGGGCGATATTTCATTCGGTTTTTAAGATAAAAGAGGATTTTTTTTCTTTCTGGTCGGAAGACTGACAGGAAAAGTTAATTTTCGTTTGAAGCAATCATGAAATTTTGTATATATTTATTTTTAAATGGTTGTTTTAATAATTGTGAGGATCGTACTTCGAATAGAATTGTATGACCATTGCGAAGTTCATTTTTTTATTTATTTTCTTATGTGTTTATACCAGGATATTTTAATGTTTAATATCACAATAGACTTAATTTCTTTGTTTTGTGTGATGATTCGAGTTTGATAATACTGTTCTTGTTATATGATTACAACGTATCAAAATTTTAATTCAAAGATGTAATCTCAAATGTTATCATATGCCAAATTAAAAACACGCTGATTTGATTAATATATATTTTTATATATCCACTTAAATTGATAGTGAATTTATATGTGTAAACGAATAATATTGTTAACTTAAACACGACCAAGTTTGAGGGAGTAATGCTACGAATACATTCGTAAACCCCCCCCCCTCTCTCTCTCTCTCTCTCTCTCTCTCTCTCTCTCTCTCTCTGTTTGCTACATGAATAATTAAAGGGTATACTGAAAGCGTATCCAAATTCAAATCTCTTTGACTGACCGGGCATCAAATGAAGCCTTCGCGTCGACCTTTGACCTGAAACAAGACGAAAACGCTACAGTTAATGAATTATGACTTCGTGATGTTTCTCTGTCCATTTATCATATCTGGTAAATGTCAGTGTCATTTTCTCAAATATCATTATTCGAGTCTAAGCATGATAAATATTAAAATGGCTTTAGTATCTAAACTAACTTTGGAGGCAATAAGGCCCATGCCAACGTCTCTCTCTCTCTCTCTCTCTCTCTCTCTCTCTCTCTCTCTCTCTCTCTCTCTCTCTCTCTCTCTCTCTCTCTCTCTCTCAGACAGATCAACTGTGTGATCTCCAAGTCTTTCTTCATAGATTTTATCCATATTCTCCATCTCCTACACTTTTAGAACTTATAGGTGTTCATATACCACATTTTCTAAGACCTGATGAATAATAGCTGGTTCAGTTCAGATGAAAGATATATTTTGCATCTCAACGAGTCTTTGGACTTTCAAAATCTATAGTTGGAAATGAAGTGAGCTACTAGGAGGTAGTCTGATTTCCAAAATCAAACCATTGTTTTCTAATTTTGGGTAGTGCCATAGCCTCTGTACTGTGAGTCTCTGTACCATGATCTTCCACTGTCTCGGGTTAGAGTTTTCTTGCTTGAGGGTGCACTCAGACACACTACTCTGTATCCTTATTACCTTTTCTCACTGAGCTATTTTCCTTGTTGAAGTCCTTATAGCATCCTGCTTTCCCAATTAAGGTTGTGGCTTAGCTAGTAATAACAATAATAATATTGCTAATGATAATGATAATAATTCTGCCTCTCGATCCACCGCTACCTATTCCGTAGCTCGAGTCGACAAGTATAAATCTACCATAAATAAATACGTATAAATCACATAGAAATCCATGTGTTGAAAGCGAAAAACATCAAAAGCAAAGCGCGCTGAGGGCAAAGGCAAGCAAGCAAGCAAGCATGTTATTCTGGGCGAACCGGGCAAACACAGAAAGAAAGTAACGTCTGGTCCCTGGAAGCGAGACATATTTTGAAGAGGCAAACATCCCCTTTTGACGCGGTTTCATGGGACTCGAAATTGTCTGAATAGGAAATCAAATCGGTCCTGTCAGATGACGTGAAGTCTTCATCCTTTGGGGGTTCAGTTTAGTTACTATTCAATATTTTTTTTTTTTTTTTTTTTTTTTTTTTTTTTTTTTTTTTTTTTTTTTTTTTTTTGTCTGATGGACTACTTTAATATTGGGGCTAAAATGTTCTTTAACAAAAATATATAGTATTTAATGTAGGGACTAAAATGTTTTTCAATAAAAATGTATGTTTAAAGTAGGGGTTAAAATGTTTTTCAATAAAAATGTATATTTAAAGTAGGGGTTAAAATGTTTTTCAATAAAAATGTATATTTAAAGTAGGGGCTAAAATGTTATTCAATAAAAATGTATATTTAAAGTAGGGGCTAAAATGTTCTTCAATAAAAATGTATAATATTTAAAGTGGGGGTTATTATTTTTTTCAATAAAAAGGTATAGTTCTTCAGTAAAATGTGTCATATTTGAATTAAGGGATAAAATGCTCTTCAATAAAATGTATGATATTGAAATTGGGGGCTAAAATGTTCTTCAAAAAATCATATTATTTAAAGTAGGGGCTAAAATTTTCTTCAATAAAAATATATAGTATTTAATGTAGGGACTAAAATGTTCTTCAATAAAAATGTATATTTAAAGTAGGGACTAAAATGTTCCTCAATAAAAATGTATATTTAAAGTAGGGGCTAAAATGTTCTTCTATGAAATTATATAATATTTAAAGTGTGGGCTTAAGTGTTCTCCCAAAAAAATGTATATTCAAAGTAGGGGCTAAAATGTTCTGTAAACATGTATAATATTTAAAGTAGGGGCTAAAATGTTCTTCAGTAAAAATGTATGATATTTAAAGTAGGGGCTAACATGTTCTTCAGTAAAAATGTATGATATTTAAAATAGGGGCTAACATGTTCTTCAGTAAAAATGTATGATATTTAAAGTAGGGGCTAACATGTTCTTCAGTAAAAATGTATAATATTTAAAGTAGGGGCTAACATGTTCTTCAGTAAAAATGTATAATATTTAAAGTAGGGGCTAACATGTTCTTCAGTAAAAATGTATAATATTTAAAGTAGGGGCTAACATGTTCTTCAGTAAAAATGTATAATATTTAAAGTAGGGGCTAACATGTTCTTCAGTAAAAATGTATAATATTTAAAGTAGGGGCTAACATGTTCTTCACTAAAAATGTATAATATTTAAAGTAGGGGCTAACATGTTCTTCACTAAAAATGTATAATATTTAAAGTAGGGGCTAACATGTTCTTCAGTAAAAATGTATAATATTTAAAGTAGGGGCTAACATGTTCTTCAGTAAAAATGTATAATATTTAAAGTAGGGGCTAACATGTTCTTCAGTAAAAATGTATAATATTTAAAGTAGGGGCTAACATGTTCTTCAGTAAAAATGTATAATATTTAAAGTAGGGGCTAACATGTTCTTCAGTAAAAATGTATAATATTTAAAGTAGGGGCTAAAATGTTCTTCAGTAAAAGTGTATAATATTT
>NC_090764.1:3785771-3795771 GCF_036898095.1 Palaemon carinicauda
ATGTTGCAATGTCAGTATATCACCTATAGTCATTTTTTTCAATGAGGCGCATTTGCACCGACTCGCAATGGTGCCCTTTTAGCTCGGAAAAGTTTCCTAACCGCTGATGTGTAAAGTATTATTATATCCAACCAATCAGCGATTAGGAAACTTTTCCGAGCTAAAAGGGCAATCCTGCAAGTCAGTGCAAATGCGCCTCATTAAAAAAATTTACTATAGTTACTATATTATTATATGAAAAAGGATTAAATCACTGTAAAATAATACAGGAAAGATACTTCAATTTACATATATTGATTTTTTTTTTCATAATATTATTTTTATTATTATTATTATTATTATTATTATTAATAAATGCTAAGCTGCAACCCTAGTTGGAAAAGCAGGATGCTATAAGCCCAGGGGCCCCAACAAGGAAAATAGCCCCGTGAGGAAAGGAAATAAAGAAAAAGAAAATATTTACAAATAGTAACATCAAAATAAATATTTCCTATATAAACTATAAAAACTTTAACAAAACAAGAGGAAGAGAAACTAGATAGAACAGCGTGCCCGAGTGTACCCTCAAGCAAGAGAACTCTAACCCAAGACAGTGGAAGACCATGGTACAGAGGCTATGGCACTATCCAAGACTAGAGAACAATGGTTTGATTATGGAGTGTCCTTCTCCTAGAAGAGCTGCTTACCATAGCTGAAGAGTCTCTTCTACCCTTACCAAGAACAATTAAAGTGCAGTAGTTAACCCTTTGGGTGAAGAAGAATTATTTGGCAATCTCAGTGTTGTCAGGTGTATGAGGACAGAGGAGAATCTGTAAGGAATATGCCAGACTATTCGGTGTCTGTGTAGGTAAAGGGAAAAAACCGTAATCAGAGAGAAGGGTCCTACGTAGTACTGTCTGGCCAGTCAAAGGACCCCATAACTCTAGTGGTAGTATCTCAACGAGCGGCTGGTGCCCTGGCCAACCTACTACTGCGAATAACCAATATGAATTCTTAAGAAAAAAATTCCCATCACACGATTCCAATATGCAACAGGTAGCATCAAAACACGTCTTGACCTTTTAAAACTTTTCGGAAATTTGAAGGCGAGACTAAACTTGCGCCGTAAATCTTGATAAACCAGAAAGTTGAGAAAAAGAAATATGTCGGAGATTTATCATGTATGATAAATGCCCCCTGATGGAACTCTGCGTATTTATCATATTCTCACGCCATTGAAGGGAAAACTGAAACAACTTAGGACAGGATATCAGGAATTTTTTTTATCATCTTGCTAGTTAGTGACCTGATTCTGGCTGGTAGATAGGATCGGAATATAAATGGGTCTTTGGTATAGGGGATTTGGAATTCAAAACAAAGCTTTTGGTGGGCACCAAACATGCATACACACATGTGTATGTGTGTGTGTATATATATATATATATATATATATATATATATATATATATATACATATATATATATATATATATATATATATATATATATATATATATATATATATATATATATATACATATACACGCACACGCACACACACACACATATATATATATATATATATATATATATATATATATATATATATATATATATATGTATGTATATATATGTATATATACATATACAGCATATATACAGTATATGAATATGTGTCTGCGTATGTATATATATATATATATATATATATATATATATATATATATATATATATATATATATATATATATATATATGCAGTATTTGACTAATAAATATGTGTGCATATATATATATATATATATATATATATATATATATATATATATATATATATATATTATATATATGTATATATATATGCATATATATATACATATATATGTATATGTATATATACATATATCTATACATATATATAATATATATATATTATATATATATATGTGTGTGTGTGTGCAGTATATAAATATATGTGTGCATATATATACATATATATATACATATATATATATATACATATATACACACACACACACACACATATATATATATATATATATATATATATATATATATATATATATATATATATATACACACACGAAAGAATGTGACTGAACTACTTATAATTGTTATTTATAACGACACTGAAATATATAAGGTAACAACAAAAAGTTATTTCACTGCAAATGTTTAGAAATACACCAACTGACCTCTGGTGGTATGTAAATGTTGTTATATAAAAATAAATTCTCCTTTATTCTAATATGTAAATTTGTTCAGCGGTATTCACATTCTTGAGAGAGAGAGAGAGAGAGAGAGAGAGAGAGAGAGAGAGAGAGAGAGAGAGAGAGAGAGAGAGAGAGAGAGAGAGAATACCTATCTAAACCAGATCGTATTGGGTTATTATTGTTATAATTATTATAATTATAACTATAATCATTAATGTTATTAAATTATCAAATTTCTTACATTTGAAAACCAAAATAGATTTTTGTTCGACTTAAGTACTCACAATATAGAAATGTCTATAAATTACAGTAATTATTCATATTATTATGAATAATTAATAAATAAAGAAAGATAATATAAAAAGGGGAACATGGCATTTGCAATTAATAATGTCTAATATAAAGAGAGAAGACAAAATTTACTTCAGTATCTATAGTCAATTTTTTTAGCAAGGCAGATTTGCACCGACTTGCAGCGGTGCCCTTTTAGCTCGGAAAAGTTTCCTGATCACTATTTGGTTAGAATTATCTTGTCCAACCAATCAGCGATCAGGAAACTTTTCCGAGCTAAAAGGGCACTCTTGCGAGTAGGAGCAAATCTGCCTCGCTAAAAAAAATTGACTATAGTCACTATACATATTTCCAACATTAATTTTATTGAATTGGTTATAAGTAGGTATTTCTTATTCTGTATATTTGATACAAACATATTTTTTTTAGTATTATTTATAATGGAAAAAATAAGGCTATTTTTTATGTTGGTTTTCCTTGAGCTTATAGCATCCTGCTTTTCTAACTAGGATTGTAGTTTAGCTAATAATAATAAAAATAATGATTGTAAAAATTATCATAGATACAAAAAACATACTTTTCATATCTAGAACATTTCACGTAAAATCTTTTATAATACAAATAAGGAAGACAAAATTTACTTCAGTATCTATTCACTAAACATATTCTCAATGTTACTTTTATTTAATTGCCTAAGAGTAGAGATTTCTTATATATTCAAAACCGAAAAACATTTCTAAAGTATTATCAATAGTGAAATAAAAATAAATATCATAAAGAGTAGTAAAAGTAATCATAAATATGCAGAACGTACATTTCATGCGTGGAGCATTTCACATGAAATGTATTACGGTATATTGTGAACAAGTTGACATTTATTATATATGAAACAGAACATTTTGTAAAGTACTATTTATATCCAAATAAAAATAGATATCATGAAGAGTAGTAAAAATCATCATCAATATGCAAAACATACATTTCATGCGTGGAGCATTTCACATGAAATGTATTACGGTATATTATAAACAAGTAGACATTTCTTATATATTCAAACCAGAAACACATCTGTAGAATAAATATCACAAAGAGTAGTAAAAATCATCATAAATATGCAAAACTTACATTTCACGCCTGGAGCATTTCACATAAAATGCAATATATTATGCACGGTAATAAATGCAAAAATTTTTCTTTTTTTCAGCATGAGTTAGTGGTAGCAGCAGAAGCTGAAGGAGGCAGTGTACATTCGTTCGTTGCCGTGAGCGTTGCGGACATAAATGACAATCCTCCTAGGTTCCTTCACAATGATGCAAAGGTCACCATACTGGAAGGAGAAGATGAGGACCTACCGAAGACTATTTTCAAGGTCAGAGATATACTAGATTATATTTATACACTTGTGTACACAATCCGTCAATAATGACGGCTAAATGTTTAGTTATGCAAACATACACACCTAGATTTACTCCCTCCCATTTCCTCCCCCCTTTCTAATTATATAATGCTATAGTCAATTCTTTTTAGCGGGGCAGATATACACCGACTCGCAGGGGTGCCCTTTCAGCTCTGAAAATTTTCCTGATCGCTGATTGGTTGGACAAGATAATTCTAAGCAATCAGAAAGCAGGAAACTTTTCCGAGCTAAAAGGGCACCCTTGTGAATCGGTGCAAATGCGCCTCATTAAAAAAATTGAGTATAATTTGGGTAATTTGTTGAGAATTGTTGTTTTTCGAGTGGTTGTTCGTTAGCTTGACAGGAAATATATATATATATATATATATATATATATATATATATATATATATTTATATATATATATATATATATATATATATATATATATATACTGTATATATATTCATTTATATTTAGCCAGACACTTGCTCTTTATTATATAGAAGAATATATATATATATATATATATATATATATATATATATATATATATATATGTGTGTGGGTATATATATATATATATATATATATATATATGTATACATATTTATATATATATATATATATATATATATATATATATATATATGTATATATGTGTGTATATATATATATATATATGTATATGTATATATGTATACATATGCACACATATATATATACATATATGAATATATATATATATATATATATATATATATATATATATGTTTATATTTATATATATATGTATATATACGTATGTATATACTGTATATACACACACACACACACACACACACACACACACACATATATATATATATATATATATATATATATATATATATATATATATATGTATCTAATAATACATATATATAAATATATATACACATTATATATATATATATATATATATATATATATATATATATATATATATATATATATATCTGTGTGTGTGTGTAGCTATTGTTCACTTCTCATGAGCTTGCGTTTGAATTTTCCTCTATTCTTCATAGTAACACGTTAGAGCCTCTCTCTATCATCTCTCTAATAAATAGTCTTTATTTCCATTTATGAATATCCGATTTCCAATTCAATTATACAATATCTTTTAATCGGGTTACTGTCCAATTCACACGTTTTCTAATATTAATTGCTGTATACTATTCAAATAAATTTGACTTTCATTGATGATTAATCTGAAGATCCTCTGTACTTTATACTGCATGTTCTTTACCAGTGCTTGTTTTTTATTATAGAATTATGGCGAAATCAGTTTATATATATCACAGGGTGTTTTAAGTCCCCCCCCCTCCCCCGCCCCCCTTAGGAGTAATCCGGCTTTGTAATATCACCTTACTGCCGGAAGCAATTTATTCATTTCATGGCAGTGTGGATTTTATCAAGATTAACACTGATCAAAACCCATCACAGTTGTTAGGTAGCTTTTTTTTTTTTTTTTTCCTGGCGTTGCCAACTGAGATAAACGCGTAATCACTACGACCGGAAAAGAGGTTTTATTTTCAATTGTGCATGATGGAATTATTTTTTTTTTTTATATATATATACAAAAGTTCTGATATATTCTAATCTTTAAACGCGTAATCACTACGACGGTCAAAGAGGTTTATTCTCAATTGTGCATTATTCTGATCTTTAAAAAGAGAGTAGATATAAAATACACGACACCATTAAGGCGGTTGTTGGTAATCCTGTATATTCTGAAACCCGACAATTCGTTACCTGTCATTCAAGTATTTTAGTACCTAAGCTAACAAAAAATAACCTGAAAATAATCTTATCATAAATTCTCGTAATCTGTTATATATTTATTTATTTACCACCAATAACAGATTATCCCATCTCTCGTATAGTGGACTCTGCTAAAATTAAAACCGTGCTTATGAGGTTTTGCACTTCCGTGTTTTGTATTTAAATGGGTCTGGCTTTAGTTGAGTTTCATCAGAATAGATGCTCACCTTTCTTTACTGGGCTATTTCCCTGTTGAAGCGACCTTTCCTTACTGGGCCATTTCCCTATTGAAGCGACCTTTCCTTACTAGGCTATTTCCCTTTTGAAGCAACCTTTCCTTACTGGGCTATTTCCCTGTTGCAGCGACCTTTCCTTACAGGGCTATTTCCCTGTTGAAGCAACCTTTCCTTACTGGGCTAGTTCCCTGTTGAAGCGACCTTTCCCCACTGCGCTATTTCCCTGTTGAAGCGACCTTTCCTTACTTTGCTATTTCCCTGTTGAAGCGACCTTTCCTTACTTTGCTATTTCCCTGTTGAAGCGACCTTTCCTTACTGGGCTATTCCCTGTTGAAACGACCTTTCCTTACTGTGCTATTTCCCTGTTGAAGTTACCTTTCCTTACTGGGCTATTTCCCTGTTGAAGTTACCTTTCCATACTGGGCTATTTGCCTGTTGAAGCGACCTTTCCTTACTGGGCTATTTCCCTGTTGAAGCGACCTTTCCTTACTGGGCTATTTGCCTGTTGAAGCGACCTTTCCTTACTGGGCTATTTGCCTGTTGAAGCGACCTTTCCTTACTGGGCTATTTCCCTGTTGAAGCGACCTTTCCTTACTGGGCTATTTCCCTGTTGAAGCGACCTTTCCGTACTGGGCTATTTCCCTGTTGAAGCGACCTTTCCTTACTGGGCTATTTCCCTGTTGAAGCGACCTTTCCGTACTGGGCTATTTCCCCGTTGAAGCGACCTTTCCTTACTGGGCTATTTCCCTGTTGAAGCGACCTTTCCTTACTGGGCTATTTCCCCGTTGAAGCGACCTTTCCTTACTGGGCTATTTCCCCGTTGAAGCGACCTTTCCTTACTGGGCTATTTCCCTGTTGAAGCGACCTTTCCTTACTGGGCTATTTCCCTGTTGAAACCCTTGGGCTTATAACATTCTGCTTTTCCCAACCAGGGTTGTAGCTTCGCCAGTAATAATAGTAAAAATAATCATAATAATAATAAGAGAATCTGACATAAGAACTCATAAATGGGTTGTTGATTAATAAAACATTTCCAGTGTTGACCTACCTGACCTCACTGCATTTTATGAGCTGGCAAGACCACTCCCTCGTCCTTTTCTCAGAGGAGCCAGGAGTCCAAAGAGCGAGTCTTTACTTCGCCGTTTGAGATTCCAGAGCAAAGCCTTTTGAGTTCCAGGAATGGATAGGATTTTTTTTAACCTCTTTTGGGGAGAGATTTGAGTGTTTTTTTTTTTTGGGGGGGGGGTCGGTTCAGAAGTGTCCAGTCTCTATCAGCATAATTTAAGTAAAGATTTTTCTAACATAGCAACTGGCATAGTAAGCAATATATACACACACACACACATATATATATATATATATATATATATATATATATATATAAATGTGTGTATTTATATAGATAGACAAATACATACATACATACATACATAGAAACACAGTTAGACAGATAGATATGAATATTTGTATATATATAGATAGACAGATAGATAGATATATACAGATAGATAGATAGATAGATATAAAGATTTATATATATACAGTATATATATACATATATATATATTTATATTTACTGTATATATGTATAAATATACATACACACATATATACACATACATACATACTGATTTTCATCTTTGCAATGAAATACTCTTTTATTATCTATCCATCTAAACTTCAGGTGAAGGATATTAATCGAACATGGGCTTGAACCTGACACGATCGGATAGTAAACAAGAGAGAGCCCTTCAAAACTTCCCACTAATACTGATCAAAGGAATTTTTGCCTGCAGCTTCCTCGAACGTTAATTTGTGTCTTCCAAACTTATAGTTGAAAGAAATGGTTTCACGCATGTGCATCACGCCTGCTTGGTTTTCGAAGTTTTAATTAATTGTTTTTTTTTATAAGGATTGAATGGGTAGTTTATTTGATGGTGTTCATCTTTTGTATTGAAGTTTTTAGTCATATTAAATTAGATGCTGTTCATTTTTTATTGTGTTTCTTTCATATTATAGATGTAGTGTTTTTTAGAGGAATTTCGAAATTTAACGTATTATGTAAAGGGCTCAAAAGTCATTTGAAATTTTGAAAATGTCGCTGTATATATATATATATATATATATATATATATATATATATATATATATATATATATATATATATATATATATGTATATATATATATATATATATATATATATATATATATATATATATATATATATATATATATATATATATATATACACACACATACACACACATACACACGCGTAAATATCATCAGCTGAGATGCAAAAGAACCAAATAACCACAGGGAAAATGAAAAAAGGGTATATTTCCTATTTTCATATATATATATATATATATATATATATACATATATATATATATATATATATATATATATATATATATATATATATATATATATGTTTATATGCATGCATAATGTATATACCGTATCTGCGTAAATATGAATAGATATATACAGAAATATACATGGAAATATATATGTGTGTGTGTATTCGTGTGTCTATGGGTGTGTGTGTGTAACGGCCCAACACAAATTCACGGTGACTGAACAGCTTCTTACAACCGCGGAGAAAATACCAAAATTGAGTCTTCACTACTATATACATTTTGAAACTGACTCATCCTCTCCATCGTCTACCATTTTTGTATAATATTGTCACTCCTTGCGAGACCTTCAACAAGTGATTCGATCAAGGGAATTTCCGGGTCTATGACCGCAGGCATCACAAAATGCTCTATTTTTTCACTGCTGCTTCCTCCGGTGCCTTAGATGACTGCGGAGGTAGCAGCAGTAGGGGACTCAGCAGTATGAAGCTTCATCTGTGGTGGAAATGTGGGAGGTTGGGCTGTGGCACCCTAGCAGTACCAGCTGAACTCGGCTGAGTCCCTGGTTAGGCTGGAGGAACGTAGAGAGTAGAGGTCCCCTTTTTTGTTTTTGTTTCTTGTTGATGTCGGCTAACCCCCAAAATTGGGGGAAGTGCCTTTGGTATATGTATGTATGTGTGTATTATTGATGTATTGTATTTTATCTGCTACACAAGACAATACTGACTTCGATAGTATCCTATACTCGTATAAACATTATGCTTATATACTAAGGTTCAAAGTATAATTATATTTTCAATGGCAATATTGCTATACTGAAAAGTACATTGTTTTTGGGGTTCTGCTAAAATTGAAAAGAAAATTGTCTTTCGTACCTTACAGATTTTAATCAGAATAACACACACACACACACACACACACACACACACATATATATATATATATATATATATATATGTATATATATACATATATATATACATCCATACATACATATATGTGTGTTTGTGTGTGTGGGTGAGTGCGCGCACGCGCGTATTAACTTCATCAATAACGGCAATAATTTTCATTTTTTTTTTCAAATAACCTACAAATACCATTTAATACCAAATTTGCTCTGCCTCGGGACGGGAACAAAAAGGTATAATCTTATCAAAAAAATGTCTTTCCCCCTTAGTCGACGAACCATTCAATATTGAGAGGTACTTGTGCCTTATTTAGTATACATTGCCTATTTACGTGTGTATATAGCGTGTATACGTCTTTACCTCACCATACAAGAATTTGGATCGAGACATGGAGTGTTTTTTGTATATTACAGGTAATAGAAAAACAATTCATTTTCAATATTTAGATTTTTCTGGTCCTATTTTCATAACCCAGCATCATATTTTCTTCCTTATTATCAATCATTTCACAATTGATTCATTTCTAGATCGTTTATTATTCATATCCCTTTCTGAGTGGGGATACCTTAACGTGGTGAAAGGGTTTTTGTATCGCCTTGAACAGCAAAGCTGTACTATAGTCAATTTTTTTTAGTGATGCACATTGGCACCGACTCGCAGGGGTGCTACTTTAGCTCGGAAAAGTCTCCTGATCGCTGATTGGTTGGGCAAGATGATTCTAACCAATTAGCGATCAGGAAACTTTTCCGAGCTAAAAGGGCACCGCTGCGAGTCGGTTCAAATGCGTC
>NC_090764.1:3800771-3808271 GCF_036898095.1 Palaemon carinicauda
CCTGCTTTTCCAACTAGGGTTGTAGCTTAGCAAGTAATAATAATAATAATAATAATAATAATAATATGAAGAAGACGAAGAAGAAATAATGAAAATAATAATAATAATAATAATAATAATAATAATAATAATAATAATAATAATAATAATAGTTATAATAATATACCGAGAAGAAAAGAAGCATAGAAGTATTAGTAGGTCGAGAGATTTTTTTTCGGAAACAAGAGCGGCAACTCTTTCCTAGAACAATCTGAAGTAATGAGGCCATTACTGGATGACCAGAGTAAATGATTACACTTCTCAGAAAAACGGCCTAATGGTAAAGGCCGTTCCACGGTATCCTGCAATTTTGCTCTATTCTCTTTGCTCGTTATTATTGTTGTTGTTGTTATCTGTATATTAATACGATAGCGTGTGTGTTATTTATTTTATGTCTCGCTTTAAAGAAAACGGAAATAATTTCATGGTATACTCTTACAAATTCATGCTTTAAAGAAAACGGAAATAATTTCATGGTATACTCTTACAAATTCACATTACACTTTGATTACTTAACCAAAGCGCACCTTATGTAGTTTTCGCAATTTTGTCTTTAGCACTTGACTCTTTTTTTAAATATTAGACAAAAAATTTGATTCTATCAATTTCCATATCCTAGATTATAAAATTAATCTCGGGCGTTTTCGTTTAACGACTAATCCGTCCTTATTGTAAAAGATTTCTGATCACCCTTTGCTTCAATCTTTCTAGACATTACTCAATTTTACGTCCGCCTATCATATTCAGTGACCATTATTAAAGCTCAATGACAGACTTTCGATAATGCTGGGATCTACCTACCACAACCTTGCTTTAATCATGGACAACTTTAAGTAGCCTTCTCAAGAGCAAGGTCTATAAACAGTGTAAGAGTGAAAATTTGTCCTCAGAATAATTCTACTCATGGGCAGAGAAGAGGAACTACCTTCACTAGAAATATTGTATATAAAGAAGTTTTGTAAATTGTTTCGTGTATTGCTCATTTTTTAAAATAAATATACAAGTCAAATCTTTTATTCAAATATGTATAGGTTAGGAACAAGATAATTAGTATGGAAAATATAATTTCGTGTAATTTACACGGGTTCCGCTAGTTATTATTATTATTATCATTATTATTAATCATCATTATTGTTAATATTATTGTTATTATTACTAGTCTTATTATTATTATTAATAATATTATTATCATTATTAATATTTTCTATTATTATTATTATTATTATTATTATTATTATTATTATATACGAAATTCTCGTATATCCAGTGTTCTCTAAGCAAACACACCAGCACGCTATTTAAAACAGTCAGAAGGAAATTAATTTGAATGAATTACCTGGATGGACTGTTGATAGGTTTTGGAAAGGTAGAGTAATGGAGATATGGCTAAAAAACAATTAAGACGAACTGGTACCATAAAGAGACAGTGCTTAGATTAATGACTGATTAATTAATTTGCAAATACTATGAATGGCTAAAAAAACAATTAAGATGAATTGGTATCGTAAAGAGACAGTGCTTAGATTAATGAGTGGTTAATCAATTTGCAAACGCTATGAAGGGTTAAAAAACAATTAAGATGAATTGGTACCATAAAGAGACATCGCTTAGATTAATGACTGATTAATCAATTTTCAATGGCTATGAATGGCTAAAAACAATTAAGATGAATTGGTACCATAAAGAGACATCGCTTAGATTAATGACTGATTAATCAGTTTGCAGTGGCTATGAATGGCTAAAAAACAATTAAGATGAATTGGTACCATAAAGAGACAGTGCTTAGATTAATGACTGATTAATCAGTTTGCAGTGGCTATGAATGGCTAAAAAACAATTAAGATGAATTGGTACCATAAAGAGACAGTGCTTAGATTAATGACTGATTAATCAGTTTGCAGTGGCTATGAATGGCTAAAAAACAATAAAGATGAATTGGTACCATAAAGAGACAGTGCTTAGAATAATGACTGATTAATCAGTTTGCAGTGGCTATGAATGGCTAAAAAACAATTAAGATGAATTGGTACCGTAACGATACATCGTTTAGATTAATGACTGATTAATCAATTTTCAATGGCTATGAATGGCTAAAAACAATTAAGATGAATTGGTACCACAATGATATATTGCTTAGATTAATGACTGATTAATCAATTTACAAATTCTATGAATGGCTAAAAAAACAATTAAGATTAACTGGTACCGTAAAGATAGTGCTTAGATTAATGACTGATTAATAAATTTGCAAAGGCTATGTTTTCTCAAAGCTCGGAAACATTATGATCACCGAACTGCCAAAGTGAACTTTATTAACAATTTATCTTTTCGGAATTTTTGCTTTTATTAAAAACTCTAATCATTTTTAATGTACCACTGCAAATGGTCTTATATTCTTGTGATTATTTCAATGTATTTTCTTCAATTTTAATTATCAGCGTAATAAATCCTTCTTTAAATAGAATGGAGAGGTAATTTTTCAAATAATGTTTAAATAGTTTTTTGTATTTAGTACATTATTATTAGTAAAATCATTATCAAATAACGTTAACATAACTGTGTCCCCATAAAGATAAATAAAAGTAAAAACATTATCAAATAACATTAACATCAGTGTCTCCCCATAAAAGTAAAAACAGTATCAAATATCATTAACATAACTGTGTCCCCATAAAAGTAAAAACATTATCAAATAACACTAACATAACTGTGTCCCAATAAAGGTAAAAGCCTTATCAAATAACATTAACATAACTGTGTCCCCATAAAAGTAAAAACATTATCAAATAACACTAACATAACTGTGTCCCAATAAAGGTAAAAGCCTTATCAAATAACATTAACATAACTGTGTCCCCATAAAAGTAAAAACATTATCAAATAACACTAACATAACTGTGTCCCAATAAAGGTAAAAGCCTTATCAAATAACATTAACATAACTGTGTCCCCATAAAAGTAAAAACATTATCAAATAACATTAGCTTAACTGTGTCCCCATAAAAGTAAAAACATTATCAAATAACATTAGCTTAACTGTGTCCCCATAAAAGTAAAAACATTATCAAATAACATTAGCTTAACTGTGTCCCCATAAAAGTAAAAACATTATCAAATAACATTAACATAACTGTTTCCCCATAAAATTAAAATCATTATCAAATAACATTAACATAACTGTGTCCCCATAAAAGTAAAAACATTATCAAATAACATTAACATAACTGTTTCCCCCTAAAATTAAAATCATTATCAAATAACATTAACATAACTGTGTCCCCATAAAAGTAAAAACATTATCAAATAACATTAACATAACTGTTTCCCCATAAAATTAAAATCATTATCAAATAACATTAACATAACTGTGTCCCCATAAAAGTAAAAACATTATCAAATAATATTAACATAACTGTATCCCCATAAAATTAAAATCACTATAAAATAACATTAACATAACTGTATCCCCATAGAATTAAAATCATCATCAAATAACATTAACATCACTGTGTCCCCATAAAAGTAAAAACATTATCAAATAACATTAACATCACTGTGTTCCCATAAAAGTAAAAACATTATCAAATAACATTAACATAACTGTATCCCACATAAAAGTAAAAAACAATATATTAAATACATTATCAAATAACATTAATATAACTGTGTCCCCATAAAAGTAAAAAACAATATATGAAATACAACTAAAATAAACTGAAATTCCAGATCTATCATCGATACGCCAAAAAAAAAAAAAAAAAAAAATTAGAACCAAAACATGTAAAACACAACAGATTCCCGAGTGGAATTTTGTCCTGCTTTCGAATCCAGTCGAAAATCCTAAAAGTGAAACTGAATTTTTTTTTTTTTTTTTTTTTTTTTTTTTTTTTTTTTTTTTTTTAACCTAAATTCTGTTATGGCAGAAATACCTTGAATCTGTTTGAACTGAATCCTCGAAAGATTGGAGGATTATTCACCTCTGAGTCCTCTTTTTTGTTCAGTTACTTCATTCCCCCAAGGATGTTTTGCCTTTAGCAATTTCCCTTTCACTTGCATTTACCATTTTTCCCATGTCTTTGTTTTTATCTTTTTTATATATTCTCCTCCGCCTCCTCCTCCTCCTCCTCCTCCTCCTCCTTCTTCTTCTTCTTCGTCTTCTTCTTCTTTTGATTCTCCTCCTCCTCCTCCTCTTCCTCCTCGTCCTCCTCCTCCTCCTCCTCCTTTTTCTTCTTCTTCTTCTTCTTCTTCTTCTTCTTCTTCTTTTCCTCCCTCTTCTTCTTCTTCTCCTTCTTCTTCTTCTTCTTTTGCTTCTCCTCCTCCTCCTCCTCCTTCTTCTTCCGAAACCGTGTTTGGATGGAGAGATAGAGGATTAACTCTCGGATATTCACTGCTGTAGCTCAATCTGCTCAGATCGCGTTCCCTCTTTCACATGAGAGATTTTGCAGTATGTACGAGGTGTGTTGGAATTCTTAAAAAAAAAGAAAAAAATTCTTTCTCTGGAAAGCTGGTCTTAAGAAACAGGTCTAAAGAAAATTACATGTATTCTGTTTGGTTTTATACTCGTGTGTTTCAGAAACACATACAAATGTCTTCCCTAAGAATCGCCAAAAATGTGTTTGATTAAATCAATTACTAATCATTGCATAATTAGATTGATTTTGTAACATCATCAGATAACAAAGTGAATGGCAGTAACAATAAGATTTGTATTATTATCTTTTTTTTTTTTTTTTTTTTTTTTTTTTTTTTTTTTTTTTTAATCAGGTATTCAAAACTTCGTTTTTAAATATCCCCAAAAATTCTTTCATGTGGAATTATTTCCCAAAAAAATTACGTCAATTTGATCCATACGGTTTAGATATTTTCCGTAAAATTAATAATTAAATATAGATTTAAGAATTCTAAATGGACCAATAAAGGAGATATAACAGACACTTAAGTCCGTTATTCATAACATTCAATGAAGCAACTTCTTAAATATTGAATTTCATGTTAAATACTATTGTCAAGTCTAGGAAGAACATTATTGTACAAGATTTTGAAGTTTTTATTATTATTATTATTATTATTATTATTATTATTATTATTATTATTATTATTATTATAACGCTTATCATCATTATAATAATAATAATAATAATAATAATAATAATAATAATTATTATTATTATTATTATTATTATTATTATTATTATTATTATTATTATTATTACCTTAGTTACAACCTTACTTGGAAAGGCAGGATGCTATAAGCCTCAGGGCTCCAACAGGATAAAATAACCCAGTGAGGAGAGAAAATAAGGAAATAAAACGATGTGTGAAAAGTAATGAATAAATAGTATAGATAGAATATCTTAAGTGTTTAAAATTAAAGACATAAAGCTATATAAAAAAAATATTATATAAAAATAGCGAATCAAGCTAAGATAAAAACAACTTTCGAATCAATCGAAATAAAGTTAAAAATGGAAAATATATGGAGTAAAACATTATGCATTAATATTTACACTTGAGAAATTAAGATATTTTCCTCATCTTGAGATTTTATTATTATTATTATTATTATTATTATTATTATTACTACTACTACTTGCTAAGCTACAACCCTAGTTGGAAAAGCAGGATGCTATAAGCCCAGGGGCCCCAACAGGGAAAATAGCCCAGTGAGGAAAGTAAACAAGGAAAAATAAAATATTTCAAGAAACGTAACAACATCAAAATAGACATTTCCTATATAAACTATAAAAAACAATAACAAAACAATAGGAAGAGAAATTATATAAAGTAGTGTGGCCGAGTGTACCTCAAGCAAGAGAACTCTAACCCAAGACAGTGGAAGACATCAGAATTAAATTCATAAGCTATGAAATATTTGAAATTCCCCACAGATATGTAAGGACAAGCTGCACAGATGTTCAATTAAAGGATGAAATCAGATATTTAAAGAAAAATTAATGTTTTTTTTTTTTTTTTTTTCAGCCTAAAATCAGCCACAGAAAATCTTGAATTGCTTCCTTTTTTCAAGATTGCACCTTTAATGATACATTGCTTATTCAGTACCATGGCGTTTGCTGTCGATGAAGCAGACGGCTTACCATTTTATTACTCCTATATCCTTGAAATTGAGCCTATTACCTCCACCAACGAAGTTGGAAGGAGGTTATGTTTTACCCCCTGTTTGTCTCTTTGTTTCTGTGTGTGTGTTTGTTTGTGAACAGCTTACTAAAGACATTTTTTAATCGTAGAGTAGTAAAACTTGCAAGGATTAACTGTTAAATAGCTGGAAATTATTAAATATTAGAAGGTCAAGGTCACGGTCAAGCAAAATGTCCAATTCACGTCACGTAATCACCCATAACTTTGGACATGGTTGTCACAGAGACTTCAAACTTGGTTCATATTTGAGAGTATGAAAATGAATGTCAATTAATACATGCTAAGGTTAAAGGTCAAGGTCAAGAAAAAGGTCGAGAAATTAGCTGCTGCGTTGGAGGTTTGCCCACTACTCTGTTCCCCTCTAGTTGTTATTATTATTATTATTATTATTATTATTATTATTATTATTATTATTATTATTATTATTATTATTATTATATCTTGGCTCGAAGCATCAGTCTTTCAAAACCTCTTTGTTAAATTCTTTTAGATTTCCCTCGGTTAAACAGGGTTTGAAATAATAATAGAAAACTTACTGTCCTCTATATTAATACTTGTCTATATACGTAATACTAAATATTCGTCTTATGCATACAAACGTTCCTTGCGACTTACAGTGAAAAGTTAATATTGGGTATCAAAAGTTAACCAAAATTAGCTGCATTTAAAAAAGTATTAAGGAAATTTTGGGTAGCCATTTTTTAAAAGGTCCAGAAATCAGGTGTAATGTTTGCGACCAAGAATAAAGTTACCCGCCCCCTGCCGCCCCCCCCCCAAAAAAAATATCAATAACTAATAAATAATTAGTATATAAAATGTACCCAAAATAGCTGCACTTAAAAAAGTATATAAGTAAAATATGGTTAGTCATTTTCATAGGGCCAGAAATCAGGTGTATTGCATGTGACCCAGAATAAAATTACCGAAAAACATATCAATCAAATATATATTTTAAGTGAAATTATTTTCTTATGTTCAATCTAATGAACGTGAAAATTCTAATCCATCATAAGCAAATTTGACTTGTCTACGAAAACATTTTCACCATTTGTACTCCATAAATATAATAATGCCTTTTACATTTTAACGTTTACACATTAACCTTCCATACACTGAGATGAGATGGGTCTTCTATTCCTCTAATGGTTAAATGTAGAAGTTTTGGTATATTAGGGCTTAACATATCAAACCTTTTACATTTAACAAAACAAACATGCTAAACAGCGGCGTGTTTGTTCAGTAAACCAAAGGGAAGGCTCAAGATAATATTGAAGCTTCATATTCGGTAACTATTCTTCCTCGTTA
>NC_090764.1:3815771-3818271 GCF_036898095.1 Palaemon carinicauda
AACTTGCAATAGAGTACATGTTATTGTTAACGAAAGAGTAAGATTTATCAAAATTATTAAAGAAAGAATAAAATATGCCAAACTAATTAAAGAAAGAATAAGGTTTACCAAACTCATTAAAAAAACTAATAAAGATATACCAGAATTATTAAAGAAAAAATAAAATTCACCAAAATTATTAAAGAAAGAATAAAAATATACCCAAATTATTAAAACAAGAATAAAATCTCTCCAAAATCATCAATGAATGAATAAAATATTGAAAGAAATAAAAATATTCGAGCAAATACGATATGGGCCGAGACGCGTCAAAAATGTCACCTCCAACGCCCGTCCACCCATTCCCACTGAGGCTATATTTGAACAAGGTTCCCTGGAAACGACATTCCTATATATCAAGGGTCAGGAGAAAAACCACACACGACTGTGGTATTGGAAGCATGAATTTATAATCTATAATCTTGAGATGGTAAAATACAGCGAATACAATAAATAATAAATTTAAAATTGGTTTGAATAGGAGATACAGTAACGTTAAAATTGCTTTGAATTAAGAGATATTAGTTTAAAAGTTTAAAAAGAAGAAAATTAGAATACAAGGAATACAATAAACCCTGAATTTAAAATTGATTTGAATTAATAGATATTAGTTTAAAAGTTTGATAAAATGCATTGAAATAAGTAATATTGGAAGCATGAATGTATAATCTGAAATCTTTAGATGGTAAAATACAGAGAATACAATAAGCAATAAATTTAAAGTTGGTTTGAATTAAGAGATAGTTGAAAAAAAAAATAGCATGATTAATGGCATTGAAAACAATAATATTGAAAGCATGATTTTATAATCTGAAATCTTCGTATTATAAAATACAACGAATACAATAAGAATTAAATTTAAAACTGGTTTGAATTAAGAGATATTAGTTTAAAAGTTTGAAAGAATTCTTTGGGAACAATAATATTGGAAGGATTAATGTATAATCTGAAATCTTTAGATGATAAAATACAGCGAATATAATAATCAGTAAATTTAAAATTGATTTGAAATATAGAGATATAAAAGAACAAAATGACAGATGATGAAATGCAACGAAAATAATTAATTGACAATTTATTAGATTTAACAGATACTAATTTTAAAAAAAGCAAACTAAAGAATAGATAAAAATCAGCCGGTTATTCATATTTTTTTGGAATGCTTCCTGTGTAAATTAAAAATTTATTTCAATCAATTTCTAATTTGCACAGGAAGCATTCTAAAAAATTATGAATAACCACCTGAATTATATTTATTCTTTAGTTTGTTCTTTTTAAAATTAATATCTGTTAATTCTAATAATTTGTCAATTAAATATTCATCTAAAAAGAACCAAATGAATAAATTGAATTCGGGCAATTATTCATGGTGCTTTTAAAAAAATTCCTATGCAAAGGTTATTGCAATATACAATCTAATTCACTGCCTTTCGTTCCTTCGTTGTACTCGATTAGAAAAAGCTTTGAGTGTTAAGGCTTTTGCGATATAAAACCTTTATTTTTACTACATATGGTTCCTTTGTTGTACAAAAAACTTCTTATGCAAAGGTTTTAGCAATATACAACCTTAATTTTCACTACGTTTCGTCCCTTCGTTGTACTTGCGTAAAAAACTTTCTATGCAAAAGTTTTTACAATATAAAACCTTTATTTTCACTACATTTAGTTCCTTCGGTGTACTCGAGTAAAAAATTTTCATATGTCAAGGTTTTTGCAGTATACAACCTTAATTTTCACTACGTTTCGTCCATTCGTTGTACTTGCGTAAAAAAAAAAAAACTTTCTATGCAAAGGTTTTTGCAATATACAACCTTTATTTTCACTGCATTACGCCCCTTTGGAAATTATTGGAAATGTTTACAACATCAAAGTGCAAACCAGACTAAGTAAATCATAAGTAAATCACTGATATGGAATGCTTCTCTGAGCCACATTCATTCCACTATTCAACTCTCCAATCCAGTTCTTTCCATTTCCCTCAGAAGACACAGCATCAGCGATGGCCTACCAAAGTTCACATCCGCTTGAAAGCCCTAATAAATATTCACGTAATGCCGACCAGCTGTGGCCGAAAACTAATTGGTTTAAGGGCAAATGATATATCTGCAGAGAGTGTGTGTGGAGCTTTTCCTTCTCTTTGCTGTGTAGTTTGCACCTTTGTGCAGGGGAAATATCTAGACGACTTTCTGCAAGAGGAATATCTAGAGGACTTTCTGCAAGAGGAATATCATGCTGTCGGTGCCCCAGAGGAATTTCATTGTTCGAGGTCATTGTGGAATTTTGATAATACCGAAAGAATTGCATATTCATATGTTCAAAGGTCGCTCAGGAATGGCAGATGCAAGGGACAATGACATTGACCGAGCAAGCTGGACAATACACTAGAGATTGACCATTTATTATATGATCAGACCCCAAGCCTCCTCTCCACCCAAGCTAGGACCAGAGAGTGCCAGTCAGT
>NC_090764.1:3823271-3840771 GCF_036898095.1 Palaemon carinicauda
TTTCGGTTTAGGTCCTTTGAATATCTCTAAACTTTAGGGACTGTGTCAGCTGACGCCCCTGGAGAGTAGCTTTAACGAAGTATATATAAATATATATATATATATATATATATATATATATATATATATATATATATATATATATATATATATATATATAATATTATATATATATATATATATATATTCATATTCATATTCATATGAATTTTTGTCGATATGTATACGTATATTCTTGTATATAGATCGATAGATAACCACATATTTAATTTTATAACACACACACACACACACACACATATATATATATATATATTATATATATATATATATATATATATATACTGTATATATATGTGTGTCTAAGTTTTATAGGTTTGTATGTGTCTCTGAGTGAATGAATGTAAGTACAGTAAATAAATATTTTGCAATACTAATTCATAATTGTTGTATACTTTTAATAGTCTGAAATTCTTAACACAAAACTTACTGAAAATCCTGTTTTGCAAAATATCTCCTCTTGTACCAAGTGGGCCTGTTTGTCGGACAGATTAACTTTTAGAGATCAAGTTATCCGAAAGTTAAAAAACGGAAAATGTTCCGTTAACCTGACACTTATAGAGCGTCCAACAGGTTACTCCGATTCGTTGCAATTCTTCCAGTCTCGCTGACCAGATTATTTTGGACCTAACCCAGATGGATTGAAGTCAGATGTAAAGTTTTTTTTTTTTTTTTTTTTTTTTTTTTTCTCTTTTTTTTTTTTTTTTTTTTTTAACTGGGGACACTCGTTCCAGAAGCGATAGAGAATTACTTAGTCGGCATTTATTTTTTTATTTGATACATAATTTTTCTTACATTAAAGGAAGACAGTATACCATTATTTCCATTTATATTTATTAATCTTCTTATATCCTTCCAGAAGCTTAAGCCAATCGCTTATTTAGCATTTATTTTTCTTCGTTTTTTTTTTCTAATTTAATGCATAATTTTTCTTACATTAAACGAAGATATACCATTATTTCCATTTATATTTATTAATCTTCCTATATTCTTTAAGAAGCAAAAGCAAATTGCAAAGACAGTATTAATTTTTCTTCCTTTTTTCTGATTTAATACATAATTTTTGTTACATTAAAGGATTATATACTATTATTTCCATTTATATTGATTAATCTTCTAATATTTTTCAAAAAGTTAAAGCAAATAACTTAGTAAGCATATATTTTTCTTCTTTTTTTCTGATTCAATGCATAATTTTTATTACATTAACGGACGACAATATACCATTATTTCCATTTATATTTATTATTTTTCTTTTATTCTTTATGAAGAGATTGTCTATACATCTGAATCATCTCCTGTTTATTAGTGTAGGCGACCCGTCAAAAAATGACGGCTAAATATTTAGATAGATATGAACACACGCACTGCCTCAAAGCAGGTTATAACTACCTCTCTCCCTCCTACCCGAGGGACGTGGAGAGACCGGGTAGTTATACGTTTAGCAATGCCACGGATCGTGATTGGAAAGATATATGTATATATATATATATATACAGTATATATATATACATATATATATATTTATATATGTATATATATGTATATATATATATGTATATATATATATATTTTATATATGTATTAGACACACACACACACACACACACATATATATATATATATATATATATATATATATATATATATATATTGGCTAAAATGGCTATATATGGCTGAGGACTATGAAGCGCGTAGTAGGAGAAGTATTGATTTAAAAGCACAAGATAAAGACTACTGGCGAAATCCAATCGATGCCCTTTGCGTCAATAGGCGTGGGGGTAGATGATAATGACAATATATAGCCAAACACTTGTTTTTTATTATATAGGGGATTGGCGATTTGTGGTGTATAATCAGAAAATTATGCATATCTTGTATATACTCTAATGAAAGGAATATGAGGATATTTATTACTTCTCTCAATAGAGCATTTGTGCTTTGAATAAGTTATTATTTTATATATATATATATATATATATATATATATATTATATAATATATATATATATATGTATGTATGTATGTATAGAAAAAAATAAGTTTGATTCCAAGATTTATATATTTTATCCTTTGATATCCTAAATCATTTTTTTCATTTGGAAAAATAAATTAATTTCCTTTTGCTCCATAATAAATCTTTAGATTCATTGCGCAGTCAAAACTACTCATCGCTTGATAGCCTAAAATATTTTTTTCATTTCATAGAAATGAATTAATTTCATTTTGTTCCATTATAGATATTTATATTTAATGTTTAGTCAGAACTTCACATCGCTTGATAGCCTAAAATATTTTCTCATTTCGTAAAAATGAATTAATTTCCTTTTGTTCCATTATAAATCTTTATAGTTACTGGTCAGTCAAAATATTGCTTGATAGCCTAAAATATTTTCTCATTTCGTAAAAATGAATTAATTTCATTTTGTTCCATATTAAATCTTTATATTTACTCAGTCTTAACATCGTTCGATATCCTAAAACATTTTTTTCATTTCGTAAAAATAAATGAATTTCCTTTTGTTCGATTATAAATCTTTATATTTACTGCTCAGTCAAAACTGCCCATCGCTTGATAGCCCAAAATATTACTAATTTCGTAAAGATAAATTAATTTTCTTTTGTTTCATAATAAATCTTTATATTTATTGCTCAGTCAAAACTGCACATCGCTTGATATTCTAAAATATTTTTTCGTATCGTAAAAATAAATTAATTTCCTTTTGTTCCATTATAAATCTTTATAGTTACTGGTCAGTCAAAATATTGCTTGATATCCTAAAATATTACCAATTTCGTAAAAATAAATTAATTTCCTTTTGTTCCATGATAAATCTTTATATTTACTCATTCTAAAATCGCTCGATATCCTAAAATATTTTTTCATTTCGTAAAAATAAATCAATATAATTTTGTTCCATAATAAATCTTTATATTTACTCAGTCTAAACATCGCTCGATATCCTAAAATATTACTAATTTCGTAAAAATAAATTAATTTCCTTTTGTTCCATATTAAATCTTTATATTTACTGCTCAGTCAAAACTGCACTGGCAAATAGAAACTTTTAGAAATCAAGTTAACCTTTAAACAAGTGAGCAAGTCCTGAACGCGGACATGGTCCTCGTAGAGGACATACCTCCGCCAAGGTGACCTAGAGCGCCATATGTCCTAGAATCATGACCTTCACGTGACCTTGACCTTCACGTGACCTTGACCTTCAAGTGACCTGCTTGACTTTTGACCTTCAAGTGATCTTTGTTCATTTGCCACTGATACTTAATATGACATTGATATAATGCACCAATATGACCTTGACCTTTGACCTTTATAAATTTGAACATCACCCATGGGTTGCGCCTGGACTAGGACTTCCCTGTTGGCTTATGCAAAAGTCAGTGCTTTATTTCTGTCTCTTGATATGGCCACTTATGTCATAGTGACACCAGTGACCCCTGTGACCTTGACCTTGGGGTGACCTTGACCAAAATTTAATCAGTTCTTCCATACACATTGGGGAACTACTTGGCCAAGTTTGAAGTGATTCCGTGTAGAAATGTGGCCTCTACGTTGTCCACAGACAGACAGACAAACAGAGAAACAAACAAACAAACAAACAAACAAACCGAACCGAAAACATAACCTCCGCCGCTTGGCGGAGGTAATAAACGAACCTCATCCACCAAGTTGTCTCTTACGGATTGAGCATCGCGTTACTTAAACTCTTTACATTTCTCTTAGTCGAGTTTGTAAGATTAGCTTCAGCCGTAACCAAGACGTATTGAAGTAGGCTGATGGAAACTTTCCAAACCAGTGGCCTAATTTGAGTTAGACTCTTACTTACACTGTTAACAATATGATGAAAATTTTCCGTAAAAAAAAACTGTAAAAATACTGGGATAAATGTAGCCAGGCATTTACGTAAAATTACGGTCGCCTGTATTTTACTGAAATTCGACTGAGAACTATATTTTTACAATGTTATAAAAATGGATATATTGACGTAAGTAAGAAATATTGCGTTCACCAACCCGTAAAATTACGGTCGCCTGTATTTTACTGAAATACGGCTGAGAACAGTATATTTTTACGGAGAATTACCGATTAGAATTACGGGTTTTTTAACACAGTATGGTCATTTGCTTTCGCCTATGTTTTGGTGGATGATTAATCCACCGAAGAATGTAAATACGTTTAGAATATCAAAGATATTTTCTATTTTCTCTACAAAGATTTTTGTACTGTTAGAGAATCGTTTAGGATTCGTTGGATATCTTACATGTTATATGACAGCTATGAAATAATGATATTTTAACATATATTACAAATTCTTTTACATTTCTTTCAAGTGCATATTCTTCGTGCAATAAATTTTCCATGCCAGAAAGCAGAAGTAGAGTAGAATCTCTCTCTCTCTCTCTCTCTCTCTCTCTCTCTCTCTCTCTCTCTCTCTCTCTCTCTCTCTCACCTAGGCACACACGTGATGGAATCTCTCTCTCTCTCTCTCTCTCTCTCTTTCTCTCTCTCTCTCACCTAGGCACACGCATGATGAAATATCTCTCTCTATCTCTCTCTCTCTCTCTCTCTCTCTCTCTCTCTCTCTCTCTCTCCCTCTTTCTCTCTCTTTCACCTAGGCACACACATGATGGAATATCTCTCTCTCTCTCTCTCTCTCTCTCTCTCTCTCTCACCTAGGCACACACATGATGGAATCTCTCTCTCTCTCTCTCTCTCTCTCTCTCTCTCTCTCTCTCTCTCTCTCTCTCTCTCTCATACAAAGACACACATCATGGAATCCTCATAGCAACCTTTAATGTTTTGGATATTACATATGCAGTGACAAATTTTCCATTTAATTTCATATATTTAGTTTTTTGTAAAGATAACTTATATTTTGGATGGAATTCAGGCTGAGATAAACAACATATAGTTAGAAGGATCATGGAAACATAAAGGTAGCAAAGAGTATTTCATAAACGAGTCACTTAATAAACACGTCCACAGACCATTTATTCTTTCAATGGTGATTTCCATCTGTGTTTTGTCTCCACAACTTCGAGTCTACGAGTAAAAGGGAAAAATCTTTTGCAATCGATTCACAGCTCAATAATGACCTGCTGCAGGTTATTGCGAGATTGTAATTAAAAGATGATTATTCGCAATCAGGTAATTGACATGCAAGCAATTGTGAAAAGCGTAATTGACTAGTTTTCAGAAATGTTAGAATTGTACAGTATCAGAGAAACGTTTCTTTGGTTAACATTTCAGATAATTGGCAAGTAGTTTGTTTAAACATAATCGTAAATTCAGTAATACCATCTAATAAAGATTATATTTATTTAACATAAGGGGACGTTGGAGTTAGTGCCCCTCCACACACACATATATATATATATATATATATATATATATATATATATATATATCTATACACATATATATATGTGTGTATATATATTTATATATTTATATACATATATAAGTATATATATATACGTCTATATATATATATATATATATATATATATATATATATATATATATATATATATATAGATAGATATATATATATATACACATATATATAGATATATATATACATACACATATATATAGATATATATATATACATACACATATATATAGATATATATATATATATATACATACACACATATATATAGATATATACATATATATATACACACATACACACACATAAATACATTAGTTTAGTGCATATCTTTATCTGTGTATCAATTTTTAAAAAAAATCATATAATTAAATCCCACACATCACTTCCGGGCAATCCAAAATTCGCGGGTCCTTCACCTGATTTTCCATCCATGTTAATTTAGGTTCGACATATCCCAGGCAAAAATAGTTGAAGGTGTCCTTTGAAAGCCTTCCTTTGAAGGAACCCTTTAAAAAAAGAAAAAATATGATGAACTTTTTTACTCGTTCAGTTCAGACTCCTTTTGATGGCACTCGACATTTGATACATTTAAGATGGTATTTCGAAATTAGGTTGTCATATAAAATTATCAGAGGACATCTGCTGAGATTTATTTTATTATTAGATTTAATCTCGTGATGTTAGGTTGATTTTTTAATTATTAATTTTAAGTAAAGGGGATATTTTCCCTGGTGTAAAGGAGGTTATATAGGAAGATAGTATTTATAGTTTTTCGAATTCTGTTTTTCGATGTTAACGCTATATTTATTTTAATATTTCTTTCATGTGAACATTTTCGTATCTTAAATTATCAAAAAGGCTGATAAAAAAGGTTATATACGATGTTAGTATTTATAGTTTTTTTTTTCGAATTCTGTATTTCGATGTTAATGCTATATTTATTTTAGTATTTCTTTCCCATGAATATTTTCTGTATTATAGATAGTATTTATAGTATTTTTTTTTAATTCTGTTTTTCGATATTAACGCTATATTTATTTGAACATTTCTTTCCCATGAATATTTTCTGTATTTTAAATAGTATTATAGTATTTTTTTAATTCTGTATTTCGATGTTAACGCTATATTTATTTTAGTATTTCTTTCCCATGAATATTTTCTGTATTTTAAATAGTATTTATAGCATTTTTTGAATTCTGTATTTCGATGTTAACGCTATATTTATTTTAATATTTTTTTCCCTTGAATATTTTCTGTATCTTAAATTATCAAAAAGTCTGATAGAGATATGAAAGTTTGGTTGGTAGAAATGATATTTACATATTTTTACGTTTGATAAATGTTTGTATTAATTTATTTCTATATGTATTTCAAAGTATTAGTTGTGCGATAAAATAATACAAATTGTCGGCTATCATGTAAACTCAGTTTGAATCCTAAAACAATTATTTATTCTTTCTGTTATTTCGTTGGTGCGATCAACGCAGTGGTAGACGAAAGATAAGTTTTAATCCCATTCTATTTAGTAAAATACAAAGTTGAAATAATATATATATATATATATATATATATATATATATATATATATATATATATATATATATATGATATTGTATATGTATAAATATATGCGCAAATATATATATATGCATGTTTAAATGCATACACACATACATATATATATGTATGTATGTATATTATATATATATATATATATATATATATATATATATATATATATATACGCACATATATAGATAGATAGATAGATAATTAATGTACCATGAATGTAATGGTGTAATAATCTATCAGGCTCATGTAAAACGAGATGTGTATATATATATATATATATATATATATATATATATATATATATATATTATACACATGTATATAGATAGATAGATAGATAAATAAGGTACCATAAATTTAATAGTGTAATAATTTATCAGGCTCATGTAAAACGATATGTGTGTATATATATATATATATATATATATATATATATATATATATATATATATATATATATATATATATAATGATTGATATGATGATATAAATGAAACGATTAAACACCGAAATTTATACAAAAATATTTTTCAAAACATAAAAATCCCAGGAATAAAGTTAAAAAAAAAAAAACAAGACTTTGCATTTTCGGGAATAGCCCACGTGTCATAATTCCCCCGAGCAAGAAGTTTTCGTACTATTGCCATCTCGCAAATCAATTTCACCTCTTCTTCCCCCCCCCCCCCAAAAAAAAAAAAAAAAAAAAAACTCCCGACAAATTATTTATGGTGGAAAAATGGCGATATGCAAAGACTCAGAAAGAAAAATATACAGACGGACTTAATATCTCAACGGAAAGTTTTGCAGGTGTTTCCCGGCGAACTCTTGTAACTTTAGAAGAATTAATCTTGGGAGAATAACCAAGTTTTCCCCCAAAATAGTTCCTTTTTTCTTATTTGCTTCCCAACGAGGTTTGCGATTCATTTAAAAGGAAATTGAAATTGAAATTCAGGTAGTGATTATTGGTTTCCGATTGCTTTTCATACCGTTTGAACTTTTTGCTTTTTATACAATAGGAAAAAATCTTTATTGAGTTTAGGAAAAATCTTTATTGGAGTTATTAAAGTTGAATATCAAATCTGGTTCATGCGCAATTCATGCGTAAGAATGCGTCGATATTACCTATCATATTTTGGGGGAACCTTCAGCCTGTGTTGGGTGAGTGGTACAGTAGTCTACTCATGCACTTTAGGTCCCGTATCACTCCTATTCTAACACACCCTCAGCATTCAATCCATGGGTGCTATATTTTTCTTATTCTACTATGCGTCGATATTACCAATCACATTTTGGGGAAACTCAGGCTGTGTGGGGTGAGTGGTCCAGCAGTCGACTCACATTCGCTAGGTCCTGTATCATTCCTATTCTAACACACTCTGAGCTGAAAATCCAAAGCTGCTGTATTCTTCTTTTTCTACTAATTATAAAAGAGATTAGAATAATATATATCAATTGAAAAATCAGTGATCCATAAAATGCTATTTCAAAATAGTTTTGGCATCCTGAGACTATTTTTGATTCTTAAGCGCGACGAATGCTGGATATTTAATCTGAACAAAACACAACACCCATTATGGCTTTCATAATTATTGATAGATTAACTGATACCACATTGCGTGTATATATATATATATATATATATATATATATATATATATATATATATATATATGTATGTATGTATGTATGTATATATATGTATATATATACATATATATATATATTTATATATATATATATATATTTATTTATATATATACATATATATATATATATATATATATATATATATATATATATATATATATATATTTAAATATATACACACAAGTATATATATATATATATATGTATATATATTAATAAATATATATATATATATATATATATATATTTATATTTATGTATATATACACATCCAAGCATGAGGTAAAACAGGCCAAAACCATTGACCTCCCTAAACCTTGGGAACATTATATAGTTAAAGGAAATTATTCATGCATACGAACATGTGTGTTCAGTGTTTGAGACAGGAATAACAGTGAATTAATCATTCACCCTTGCCATGGTAGATGTACTTCCCTTACATTATTATAGCTCCGTTCAAGTTATTACCTCCGCCAAAGAAGTTGGAAGAAGGTTATGTTTTAGCCCTTGTTTGTGTCTTTGTGTGTGGGTGTCTTTTTTTTTTTTTTTTTTTTTTTTTTTTTTTTTTTTTTTTTTTTTTTTTTTTTTTTTCAGCTTCCTGTCCACAATTGTAATTGTAGGGTAATGAAGCTTGCAGCGATTAACTGTTATGTAAAAAGATGGTGAAAATTAAATTTTAAAATGTCAAGGTCAAAGGTCAAGTTCACGGTCAAGCAAAATATCCAATTCACGTGATCAACCATAAGTTTGGACATCGTTGTCACAGAGACTTCAAACGTGGTTCATATTTGAGTGTATGAAAATCCACGCCAATTAACGCATGTTAAGGTCAAAGGTCACGGTCAAGGTCGAGCAAAATGTTGAAAAATAAGCTGTCGCGGCACATGTCTATATTTAGGATTGATATATATAGTTAAGATTATTAAAGTTCTTAAGAGAAATTAAAAAATAATATAGGGAAAGCTAAATGTGCATACCCATTACCAATATGAATAAAGAATTAATTGTTTTATAAACTTTTTAATCTATGAGGAACAATCATTATTGCCAAAGCTGTTTTGTTAAACTTTCTATTGGAAAATACATTATATTTTCCGTAGCTAATTCCAAAGATAAAATATATAAAACCCTTTTGTGGAATCAAATTTATTTATTGATAATGATTAAAATCATAATAATAATTTAGTATTTTATGTTGATAAACTATCCGGAATTTGCAGCGCCTAAAATATTTAAAATACCACAAGTTGTCAAAATTAAAGTAGAATGGCATTTTATGAACACAAGAACTAGAATTTCAGTCTAAGACATTTAAAGGTTTAAAGGCCTATCATGAATGGCAGAGGCAAGGGACAGTGACATTGCCCTATCAAGCAGGACAATGCCCTAGAGACTGACCCTATATTATATGATCAGCGCCCAAGCCCCTTCTCCACCCAAGCTAGGACCAGGGAGGACCAGTCAGTGCCTGCTGATGACTCGGCTGATAGACATATAGGCTCCCCCAAACCACCCACTCTTAGATCACAAGGATGGTAAGGTTGCAGACACTAAAGGCACTAACGAGACTGAGCGGGACTCGAACCCCCGTCTGGAAAACACCAGGCAGAGACGTTACCAATCAGGCCTGAACAGCCCTAAAACTACGAAAGTACACTGTTAAAAAACGGTAAATGTTGTTTTACGGTCACCAACCCGTAAAAGATAATAACAAAGAGAGGTAAAATTACGGTCGTCTCTACTTTACTGAAATACGGTTGAGAACAGCATATTTTTTACGGAAAATTTCCGATTAAAATTACGGTTTTTTCTAACAGTGTAATATATTACCATTTTTAAAATCATGAATACACGTTCCTATTACTGGAAAGAAATTAATATTAATATAAAATTTGCAAAGAAGAAACAATAAAGGCAATTATTCTTTTATTATGTCAAGTAATGAAAATAGATTTCAACTCGATTTTCATCGTTTATTAGAAATATTTAGTGTAAACACTGATAATTACCTGAACACAAAAATATTAATCAATCCATTATCTCAAGGAGCAACTGAATAATAAAATATATCAGCACTAATTATCAGAAATCTGTAATGAAAATATTATTTAATCTTTTTATTACATATCCATTTGTTTTTCGCTTAGCGGGTGAATAGGATATTATTGAATCTTTATTTCAATGGGACTTATAAATCTTTATATCAGTGGGACTTATAAATATTAACTTGTGATTATTAACTTTATGAAATGAAATTGGAAATTATGAAGCGTTAAATGCATATGTGGAGGAGGATTTGCCAACAGGAAATTGCTGTATGATTTTTTAATTACAATTTACTTGTCTTTAAAAAGAAATTATAAAGTTCTCTCTCTCTCTCTCTCTCTCTCTCTCTCTCTCTCTCTCTCTCTCTCTCTCTCTCTCTCTCTCTCTCTCTCTCTTTATTACAATTTACTGGTCTTTAAAAAGAAATAATACATAGGTCTCTCTCTCTCTCTCTCTCTCTCTCTCTCTCTCTCTCTCTCTATTACAATTTACTGGTCTTTAAAAAGAAATTATACATAGTTTCTCTCTCTCTCTCTCTCTCTCTCTCTCTCTCTCTCTCTCTCTCTCTCTCTCTCTCTCTCTCTCTCTCTCTCTCTATTACAATTTCTCTATTACAATTTACTGGTCTTTAAAAAGAAATTATACATAGTTTCTCTCTCTCTCTCTCTCTCTCTCTCTCTCTCTCTCTCTCTCTCTCTCTCTCTCTCTCTCTCTCTCTCTCTCTCTCTCTCTCTTTATTACAATTTACTGGTCTTTAAAAAGAAATAATACATAGTTCTCTCTCTCTCTCTCTCTCTCTCTCTCTCTCTCTCTCTCTCTCTCTCTCTCTCTTTATTACAATTTCCTGGTCTTTAAAAAGAAATAATACGTAGTTCTCTCTCTCTCTCTCTCTCTCTCTCTCTCTCTCTCTCTCTCTCTCTCTCTCTCTCTCTCTCTCGTTTCGTATAGATCTTTGACAGTTGCTATGTGTTTAATTAGGAATTTGATATATAGTTGGTCTGCTGAAAGCGATCAGGCCAAAGTCTCTAACCTTCTGTCAACCGCAGTGGCCAGCGTAATGATGAAGGTGGCAAATCCCAGACATGGCCAAGACATGTCTGAGGCCTTTGTCATGCAGTGGATTAGAAACGGCTGCATTTGTCGCTGTTGTTGTTGTTGTTGTTGGTGGTGGTGGTGTTGTTGTATATAGTTATTCATCATCTACGCCTATTGACGGAAAGGGCCTCAGTTAGATTTCACCAGTCGTCTCTATTTTGAGCCTTTAAACCAATACATCTCCTTTCTTTATATCCTATTTCACGCTTCATAGTCCTCAGCCATGTAAGTCTGGGTCTTCCAACTCTTTTAGTGCCTTGTGGAGCCCGGTTGAAAGTTAGGTTAACTAATCTCTCTTGGGGAGTGCGAAGTGCGTGCCCAAATCATCTCCATCTACCCCTCACCATAATGTCATTCACTTATGGCACTCGAGTAATCTCTCTTATAGTTTCATTTCTAATCCTGTCCGGCCATTTAAATCCCAATATTTTTATGAGGACTTTGTTATTCAATCTATAAAATCTGTTGGATTTTGTTTCATATAGTTATTAGTCTGAGATATGTATAATAATGATAATTGTAGATTTCAATGACAAAAAGACTCATATTATTAGTTATGATGTCGATTTCTTTTAGTACACTCTTTCATATTGGTATAGAATGCCAGAAAATATCAATAGGTAATAGGAAAACATATATCCTGAATATTTTTTTAAGTAGGAAAACCCAGTATATATTTTTACACAGTAAATATATTTCAATTGTACATTTTTATTAAATATAGACAAAAGGGTTAAATAATCAGTAAGAGAATAATTCTGATTTCACATACGAATTTTCTTGCGCGTTAAATATAATCTAATTTAGGGAGTTCGGATTTTAAGACGCTGTCTTTCCTTGAAGTCTTGAAATACATCATAAAAAAATATATATTTTCCAAATACTTCATATAATGAAGTCTTTTCCGCATGCTTTTCCATAATACATCACAAACCCAATACTTAAAAAAAAAGAAAATTAAAAAAAAATCCTAACATACATAAACATTCATATAATGAATTTTTTTCCGCATGCTCCTTCCTTAATACTTCACCAACCCAATACATTAAAAAAAAAAAAAAAAAAAAAAAAATCTTAACATAAACATTACCAAGACGCACGTCTCACGGGAAAGTTGACACGCTGTTTTAGAGTCCTTTTTCCATACGGATCTACGTCATCTGGAAAGGCAAATCTCTCGCTACTTCTTGTCGCATTGCTCTTCTTGAAATCGGGATAAGAATCCGGTATGTATTTTTTCCGTGACTAGAAGCTTCTCGTTGTGGGAGTGCGTGAGCCAAGGTTGAATCTATAAAGGGTGTCGATAATGTGACGTATTGGAAGAGAGGGAGCTCTCGGGATCTGTTTCAATACTTGGTTGTTTTGCGATTTTTTTATGATTTGGGAGTGATTACAATTCGTGTTTGGTGGTTTTATTTTTTATGGGTGGATGAGGAAGAGGAATTTTTTTTTTTTTTTTTTTTTATTGCAGACATTCTAATCAAATTGGGGGGATTAACATAGATAAGTTAACATGATTGGGAATTTGAAAGGACATTGAGAGATTTAAATATATATATATATATATATATATATATATATATATATATATATATGCATATATATGTATAATTATGTATATATATGATTTATATGAATGTATATATATATATATATATATATATATATATATATATATATGCGTGTATGGTTGTGAGATTTTTTGCATATATATATATATATATATATATATATATATATATATATATATATATATACCTATATATATACCTGTATATATATATGTATATATATATTTACCTATGTATATATATATATACACCTATATATATATATATATAGAGAGAGAGAGAGAGAGAGAGAGAGAGAGAGAGAGAGAGAGAGAGAGAGAGAGAGAGAGAGAGAGAGAGAGATCATATGGGAAAGCCATTCCAAAATAAATATACCGTTTCACAGCTTTTGCTATATTAATGCCAGGTGTAGTGCCATAGCTTCTGCACCATGATCTTCTACTGTCTTGGGTTAGAGTTCTCTTGCTTGAGGGTACACTCGGGCACTCTATTCTATCTTATTTCTCTTCCTCTTGTCTTGTTAAAGTTTTTATTTTATACAGGAAATATTTATTTTAATGTTACTGTTCTTAAAATATTTTATTTTTCCTTATTTCCTTTCCTCACCGGGATATTTTCCACGTTGGAGCCCCTGGGTTTATAGCATCCTGTTTTTCCAACTATTGTTATAGCTTAGCAAGTAATAATAATAAGTAGCGGAACCCTAGTAAATTACACGAAATTATATTTTCAACACTATTTATCTTGTTCCTAACCTATACATGTTTGTATAAAATGTGATAAGATTTGACTTGTATATTTATTTTAAAAAATAAGCAATAAATGAATTGTGAAAACTATATAAGATGTGGTTTGGTTAAGTAATCAAAGTCTACTGTGAATTTGTAAGAGTATACCATGAAATTATTTCCGTTTTTTTCAAAGCATGACAAAATAAATAACACACACCCTATCGTATTAATATATCGATAATAAAGTTGTTTCATGATGAGTATGTCGAGATTTGCACTACAAGAGTATCTTGAATATATTAAAATATCTTTTATTCATTTTACATAAGAAAATGAATGACACAGATCCAAATTCATACAGAGTAAGATTCAAAATTTTAATTTTTCGATAAGGAAAATATTTTCTTTTCATAAGACGTTAAAGGCTTTCATATTTATTTTAGGGAATCTTAGGAGGAAAATTAATCTTCTTTGCAGTTGAAGGCTTTTAAATATATCGTATGGAATTAGACTCTAGTTTATTTATTAATCTTCTCAACTGGCTTCTTATCACAAAACTGGTTCCGTAGAACGAGGATATAGATCTCAAATTTCATCTAATCATTCTTTTAATCAGTCCGTAAAAACGTAGAATTCTAATATAAGTTTACGTTAAGATTTTTTTTTATTGAATTTATAATAATTGCTATTCATATAGTAGGAGTTTGAATAAATTATGAAGAGGGGTAATCCAATAAAAAATATGTATCGCATTTTTGGGGAAAAAACGAAATATATACGACAGAATTTGATAATGTTTGAAAAAAAGAAAATATTTCTAGATAGATTGGAAGTAAAACATTTGGACAGAACTATGTAATGTATATTCAAAAGGGGTTCATGACTAAGATTATTTTAAATTGAATTAAAATTATAGTATCTTGCTTTTTTAAAGAAGATTATTTGAAAATTAATTAGAATTATAGTATCCTACTGGTTGAAAGTACATAAGTCAGATTATCAAAAATACTTAAGACATTAATTCTTACCATTTATTATTATTATTGTTGTTATTATTATTATTATTATTATTATTATTATTATTATTATTATTATTATTTTTATTATTATTATTATTTTCATTATTATTACTTGCTAAGATACAACCCTAGTTAGAAAAGTAGGATGTTATAAGCCAAGGGCCCCAACAGGGAAAATAGCCCAGTGAAGAAGGGAAACAAGGAAAAATAAAATATTTTAAGACCAGTAACATTGACATAAATATTTCCTGTATAAACCAAAAACTTTAACAAATCAAGAGGAAGAGAAATAAGATAGAATTGTGTGCCCGAGTGTACTCTCAAGAAGAGAACTCCAACCCAAGACAGTGGAAGACCATGGTACAGAGTCTATGGCACTACCCAAGACTAGAGAACAAAGGTTTGATTTTGGAGTGTCCTTCTAGAAGAGCTAATTACCATAGCTAAAGAGTCTCTTCTACCCATAAGCCAATCATCTCCAGATATTTATGTGATAGCTAGAACCGTATCATTGGTGTTTTAAAGATTTTTAGTCACTTATTTAAAGGAGGATTTGAACGAAATATTTATTTGTTGTCCGTTACTATACATTAGCTTGGAAACCTAACAGTTTTAGTGTATCATTTTCTCCCAGTATATATCTGTAGACAAAATGTTAAGCATTAATATCTAATAAAGGAAAAATATTTTCTTGTTAAGCTTTAATATCTAATAGATAAAAAATATCTTGTTAAGCATTAATATGTAATAAATTGAAATTATTTACTTCTTAAGCATTAATATCTAATAAATGAAAAATATTTTCTTGTCAAGCTTTAATATCTAATAGATAGAAAATATCTTGTTAAGCATTAATATCTAATAAAGGAAAAATATTTTTAATATTTAATAAAGGAAAAATATTTTTAATATCTAATAAAGGAAAAATATTTCTAATATCTAATAAAGGAAAAATATTTTTAATATCTAATAAAGGAAAAATATTTTTTTGTTAATCACTAATATCTAATAAATGGAAAAAAAAAACTATTTTCCTGTATGCTCTAATATCTAATAAATGAAAAATATTTTTTTATCAAGTTTTAATATCTAATAAATGATAAAGATTTTCTTATCAAGCTTTATTATCTAATAAATGAAAAAAAAAATTCTTATCAAGCTTTAATATCTAATAATTGAGAAAAAATATTTTATTGTCAATCTCTAATATCTAATAAATGAAAAATATTTTCTTATAAAGCTTTAATATCCAGTAAATTAAAAATATATTCATGTCAAGCTCTAATATCTAATGAATGAAAAAAATATTTTCTTGTCAAGCTTTAGTATCTAATAAATGGAAAAATATTTTCCTGTCAAGCTTTAATATATAATGAGTGAAAAATATTTTCTTGTCAAGCTTTAATATCTAATAAATGAAAAATATTTTCTTATCAAGCTCTAATATCTAATAAATGAAAAATATTTTCTTTTAGAGCTTTAATATCAAATAAATGAAAAATATATTCATGTCAAGCTGTAATATCTAATAAATGAAAAAAATATTTTCTTGTCAATCTCTAATATCTAATAAATCAAAAATATTTTCTTATCAGGCTTTCATATCTAATACATGAAAAATATTTTTTTCAAGCTCTAATATCTAATAAATGAAAATAGATATTTTCTTGTCAAGCTCTAATATGTAGTAAATGCAAAATATTTTCTTGTCAATCTCTAATATCTAATAAATTAAAAATATTTTCTTGTCAATTTCTAATATCTAATAATTGGAAAATATTTTATTGTCAATCTCTAATAACTAATAAATGAAAAAGATTTTCTTATCAAGCTTTAATATCTAATAAATGAAAAATATATTCATGTCAAGCTGTAATATCTAATAAATGAAAAAAATATTTTCTTGTCAAGCTCTAATATCTAATAAATGAAATGAATATTTTCTTGTGAAGCTTTAATATCTAATGAATGAAAAAAATATTTTCTTGTGAAGCTTTAATATCTAATAAATGGAAAAATATTTTCTAGTCAATCTCTAATATCCAATAATTGAAAAATATTTTCTTGTCAATCTCAAATATCTAATAAATGAAAAAAATACTTTCTTGTCAATTTCAAATATCTAATAAATGAAAAATATTTCCTCTCCGTTTCTCTCCCTCCAGGCTCTGGACCGAGACCCACCGAAAGGTAAAGCCTCGTGGCAACTTCGAGTCCAGGTACGAGATGGCCAGCGCGTTCCTTCCTCCTTGGCTGAAGCCACTAAGAGGCTCCCCAGAAAGATCAATCGATCTCGACATCTCAAACAAGAGCAAACTATCAAAGGACAAGGACTCCCACCA
>NC_090764.1:3845771-3848271 GCF_036898095.1 Palaemon carinicauda
TATATATATATATATATATATATATATATATATATATATATATATATATATATATAAATTCCTGATAATCAAAGTATTTCATATAAAATGACACTTATCAACAGTTTCGATAAAAACAAACCTGAACCGTGGCGTTAAAATACCGTAGAGTTAAATCACGCAAAACATAGCCATCAGAAACTATAAAGTGAATGACGCAAACATGAAGGAAAAGAAAGGGAGGAAATGTTTTCTGGACCAAAGGTTTTCTTCACTCAGAAGATTTCTTCGTATTGTTAGGCCTTCACGTCCGGCCCGCAACCCCCTCCCCCCCCCCCCCCCCCCCCGAACCCCCAAAAAAGCTGGAAAGGAAACAGGAAGCTTGGGCTGGTTCCGCCGAGAATTCCAGCTTTGAGTTTTAAAACCTGCGTTGAAAAGTATTTTAATATGTAGGTGAATGTTAGAATCCTGCCTTTAATGGGAACTTTGAAGTATAAGAACGTATCAGGTGGGTGTATTCAGTATCTAGCGAATTCTGTAAGCTTGGGACTTCCTTTGTTTATGGTGGAATAAAAAGATCATAATTTAGAAGTTTCACGCTTGATCATTTCATTATTCATAAATTTTTTTATTAACGGTGAAAATCTTATGCGTTTTGGTACCATTGTAGACCTTGTGATCAGTATTTTTCTAAAGAGATTCCATATATCATGGGTAAATTTAACTATTTGCAAATACTAACAAAGTTAAAAACACTTTGTTAGTATTTGCAAATAGTTAAATTTACCATAAAGGTGGCTTTTAACAGGCAGACCTTTTCAAGAATAGTTATAAATTACAGTTTATATAATGAAAGCTTATCCCCTTCTGCGTGGTAAAAAATCTTTATAATTTTGAAATTGTGGTTTTTTCACATGTATAGAGATATATAGAAACATAGAAAGTGTACAAATACAGTATATAGATAATTTGACACTGTTACGCTAAATTCATACATATCCTTTGAATTTCATTGAAAAGATTTTGATAATTGACTTGATATGAAATTAAAACTTATTTTTATGGAAGAATATCCACTATTCTTTAAACCCTGTTTATACGTTTGGGCTATTTTCTTATTTATTTAATGTCTTGGGTTAGAGTTCTGTTGCTTGAGGGTACACTCGGGCACACTATTCTATCTCTTTTCTCTTCCTCATGTTTTGTTAAATTTTTCAGTTTATATCTTTATATAGGAAATATTTATTTAAATGTCATTTGTTTCCTCTCCTCACTGGGCTATTTTCCCTGTTGGAGCCCCTGGGCTTATACCATCTTGCTTTTCCAACTAGGGTTGTAGCTCTGCAAGTAATAATAATAATAATAATAATAATAATAATAATAATAATAATAATGATAATAATAATAATAATTCAGAACATTAGATAACATCCATTTATTTATTGTAAACAGCCGATTACTTAACTCCTATGCTAATTGGTTATTTAGTTACCTAGAATATGTGAAGCCTTAATAATAACAGAAGGGTTGTGGTGGCCGAGGTGGTAACGTCCCTGACTGGTGAACACCAGACTGGGGTTCGAGTCCGGCTCAGATTCATTAGTTTCTTTGATCGCTGCAACCTCACCATCCTTGTGAGCTAAGGGTGGGGGACTTGGGAAGCCTATAGGTCTATCTGCTGAGTCATCAGTAGCCATTGCCTGGCCCTCTTTGGTCCTAGCTTGGGTGGAGAGGGGGCTTGGGCCCTGAATAACCTTGCCTCTGCCATTCATTAGCGGCCTTTAAACCTTTAAACGTGTTCTAAAGAACGGGAGACTTGAAATTATCTAAGCCAAAATGGTGGCGTATGAAAAAAATATGTGTATTCTAATATCGTTTACGAAGATGAACAATAAGTGTTGAATGTGAATTTATAAAATTTATAAAATGTAAGAAGAGTTCAAAGTGAGAGGAATGTAGAGATGCATACAAAAAAAAAAAAAAAGTGTGGATTCTAATATCGTTTACGAAGATGAGCAGTTGGTGTTGAATGTGAATTTATAAAGTTTATAAAATTTAAAAAGAATTCAAAGTATGAGGAATGTGGAGATACATTGAAGTGGAGAAAATATTAACGCAGTTGAAATGATGAATCAAATCATCTAAATGAAATGGATGGACCACAATAGTCGTATGAAAATCATAAATTTCTGAAGAATTGAAAGCTTGGTGAAGTGGAAAACATGGAATATGTATTTTAATTAAGGGACTTATTACCCCCCATATATATATATATATATATATATATATATATATATATATATATATATATATATATATATATATATATATATATATATATATATAAGAAATCAGTAATGATATGGTCATGTTGAGCTGTATGTATAGAGGTTTACCTCTTTCACAGCCAGTAGTGAACTCAATAATATTTTTGATGGAGTAAAATATTTCAAGGCCACACAAACCCTGGCTTCTTGATATTTATTGGAAAGCTCTCATCAATATCTTTCAAATGAATACC
>NC_090764.1:3860771-3863271 GCF_036898095.1 Palaemon carinicauda
ATTCTAAAAACAGTAACAACGTCAAAACAGATATGTCCTATATAAACTATTAACAACGTCAAAAACTGATATGTCATATATAAGCTATAAAAAGACTCATGTTAGCCTGGCCACCATACGAGATTATTAAGACACTAAAGACATTAAAGGTTTTAAGGCTACTCATGAATAGCAGAAACAAGGGGTAGTGACAATGCCCTAGCCTAGAGACTGAACTTATACACATATGATTAGGCCTTAAGCCTCCTCTCCACCCAAGCTAGGACTAGGGAGGGCCAGGCAATGGCTGCCAAAGACTCAGCAGGTAACCCTTTAGGTTCCGAAAAAAACCCTCATCCTTAAATCACATGGATGGTGATGTTACAGACACTACAAGAAACTATCGACCTTGAGCGGGACTCAAACCCTAGTATAGCAAATTTCCAGGCAGGGACGTTTCCAATAGGACACTAGATGTAACAAATAAACAATTTCACTTTTATAGATATGTAAATGATAAAAAAATCAGACCGGGTTTTTAAGACCTCCAAGGGTGACAAATAAACAAAATCACTTTTATAGATATATAAATAATGAGAAGAAAGCAGACCGAATTTCAAATAGGGCATCAGAGGTAACAGATAAATAATTTCACTTTTATAAATATGTAAATAATAATAAAAACGCGGAACATTAAGCCATTGCAATGTGCAATGCAGGCAACCTGTACATCCCGATTTACCAGGCTAACGGAAATGAATGTTTACAAGAGTTCATGCAGCAAGGGAAATTAACCCTGCGTACTTCCCGGCTAACTTTCTCTCTCTCTCTCTCTCTCTCTCTCTCTCTCTCTCTCTCTCTCGCTCTCTCTCTCTTCTGCTTCCAGTACCTGTGTTTTCTCTCTCTCTCTCTCTCTCTGCTTCCAGTACCCTTTTCTCTCTCTCTCTCTCTCTCTCTCTCTCTCTCTCTCTCTCTCTCTCTCTCTCTCTCTCTCTCTCTCTCTCTCTCTCTCTATCTCATCGGCTTCCAGTCCCCCCCTCTCTCTCTCTCTCTCTCTCTCATCGGCTTCCAGTCTCTCTCTCTCTCTCTCTCTCTCTCTCTCTCTCTCTCTCTCTCTCTCTCTCTCTCTTACTTTTGTTTTCCAATGTGCATACATGAGTTCGTGTTTTTCATTTCGCCTTTTATCGTCTTGTTTTTACTCGTCTATGTTGTTTCCTCATTTAATTTCATTTTATGTCCGTTTTTTTTAGTTTGGCTGTTATAGAGGAAATTGTTTTCGGGAAAGTTTTAAAAGTAAACCCTTATCCTCAGTGTTCTCGTTAGTAAACCATTTCTGACAGATTCTGACTCTTACTTTTTCTATTTCATTTTCATCATATTTTATTCAATTAGCTTTTTTTTAATTGGTGTCTGAAAACTATATAAAGTTTTTTAAAACCTTGGTTTTAATATGGAAACGTAAATTTTTATTTTTCCACTGCAATTTGTAGTTTACATTTCACACGCCTTCCGAATTTTTTGTAACAACTATAACTCTGCAATTTACGTTCTTATTCGAATAGTAAATATAAAATGGTTTATATATATATATATATATATATATATATATATATATATATATATGTACATATATATATATATATATATATATATATATATATATATATATATATATATATATATATATATATATATATATATATATATATATATATATCATGTCCTCTTACGCCTCGATATATATATATATATATATATATATGTATATATATATATATTTATATATGTATATACACATATATATATGTATATATATATATATATATATATATCATGTCCTCTTACGCCTCGATATATATATATATATATATATATATATATATTTATATATATACATATATATATATGTATGTATATAGCTATATATATATCTATATACATACATATATATATACATATATATATATATTATATACATATATATATATATATATATATATATATATATACATACATATATATAGTCAATCTTTAAGACATTGTCCTGCTTGATTGGGCAATGTCACTTTCCCTTGAGCGGCCTTTAAACCTTTAAACATGGTCTCTATTTTTTTTTCATTTGACCTGAAAAAAAAAACAAAAAAAAAAAAAAAAACAGAGCAAACAAACAAGTAAACAGTGTCTTATGATTGTCATTAACCTTAGTCTTCCAGGTAAACAGCCAACGGTATCTTGCCATGTTTACTGCTCATGAAAAAATTTGCAATGACATTGACCTGCATTTTTATTTTATTGCTTCATCTGATGTTCAGAGTGGTAGCCGTCTCTGTGCGATTTGAATTTATAGTTTTGTTTATTTGATTTATGTATTTTCTAGATTCAGGCTTTTTTTTTTCAATTGTATTTTTGTTTCATTAATTTTACGTATTATAGCATTATATTTTATTTTAATTTTACGTAATTATTTTTATTGATTTAACGTATTTTTATAATTATATTTTGGTTTTATTAATTTTACCTG
>NC_090764.1:3868271-3869963 GCF_036898095.1 Palaemon carinicauda
TATATATATATATGTGCATATATATATATATATATATATATATATATATATATGAAACTGTGCTTAGTAGTAATTCATGGCTAATAATAAACTATTACGTTTGACAATTATGATATAATTTATCATAATATTAAGTAGAACAATAACCCTCCATATTACATACAAGGATATCATTGAAGATTAATATGAATCCTATTGAAATAAACCTCATTATAAATATCCTTTGAAATATTCTAATAATCACCGAAGCTGAAGCTCTTCATGGGCCATTTATTTTCGCGAAAGCCTATAAATTAAATGAAATTATTTAATTAGGCATTACAAAGAATGCAACTAATTGATTCGCTATTTTGCACAAGTGAAGCACTATCAATATTCATTACGAATGTATTAAGTTTACCAGATGGATTGATTTGTCTCTGCCTGCAATGTCTGTCTTTTTAATTAAGTTTTAACAATTGGGATTCTTATTACAAAACAGGTTTAATTATGATGTATTTTTCTCAATGCCAATCATGGTTGTCTTCCTTATTAATTAAATACTATTGTAAAATTCACATTTTCCTATAATAATCGAGGATTTTGTATATATTTTTTTAATTAAGTTTTTTTTTTTTTTAAATTTGGATTCTTATTATAGAAAGGTTTAATTATAATGTATTTTATTTTCAATGTTATTCATGATTATCTTTGTTATTAATTAAATACCATCATAAAATTCACATTTTTCTGTAATAATCAAGGATTTGTATATATTTTTTTAATTAAGTTTTTTTTTTTTTTTAATTTGGATTCTTTTTATAGAAAGGTTTAATTATAATGTATTTTTTTCAATGTAATTCATGGTTATCTTTGTTATTAATTAAATATCATTTTAAAATTCACATTTTTCTATAATAATCAATGATTTGTATAATGTCATATTTTTCATCATTTATATATTTCCTTATTTCGTTTCCTCACTGGGCTATTTTTCCTTATTGGAGCCCTTGGGCATACAGCATGTTGCTTTTCCAACGAGGGTTGTAGCTTGGCTAGTAATAATAATAATAAAAATAATAATAATAATAATATACTTAAATTAAAATCGTTTGGCATGGTGTGTTAAAAAAAATCAAAGAATTATGAAAGAAGATTATAATATTAAACAAAATCATGAGTATAGAACATTTAAATAACATGTAAATAAGTACTACATTTTCTAGTTATACATTGAAAATACTAGATTAAATGATGAAAATTGGTTTCATATAAAAGTCTATATTATTTTACTGCTGATAATTCTGCCATCAGAATTAAGGTCATTAAAAACTTTATGAATTTGTAGCGAAAAATATTTCTATTACCTCATCTGCTCGATGATAACGTGGAAAGTAAGAGAGAGAGAGAGAGAGAGAGAGAGAGAGAGAGAGAGAGAGAGAGAGAGAGAGAGAGAGAGAGAGAGAGATAATGTATGTATTCAAATATATGTGAGTTTGTAAATAACGTTATTTGTACATACATAATAAAAAACTAACATTCAGTCACAAATTCTCTCTCTCTCTCTCTCTCTCTCTCTCTCTCTCTCTCTCTCTCTCTCTCTCTCTCTCTCAGTGAATGTGTGTATTTAGAAATATGTGAATTTGAATGTAATGTCATTTATATATATGAAAATACTAACATTCAGTTATGAATATCTCTCTCTCTCTCTCT
>NC_090764.1:3870463-3872963 GCF_036898095.1 Palaemon carinicauda
AGCGATAAACATTCAACACTTTGCGATATGTGAAGATAATTGATTACTTGCTTACTTGCTTGTTACCTAATTCTTCTTCGTTGCTTTTTGTATTTATTTTATAGTTTGTATTTATTTTCCAACGAATGATATGGTAATTGATTTCGAGTTCGTGAATTAAGTATTTAGTGTCAATGAAGTTTCATGTTCTTTGGATACCAGAGCTTCTGAATTGGTAAATAGATACAAATACAAATATGTATATATGTGTTATATACTATATATATATTATATATATATATATATATACATGTGTATATATATATGTATATATAAATATATGTGTATATATACATATAGTATATACTGTGTATATTATATATTATATATGTAAATATATGTAAGATATGTGTATATAATTATATATATGCAATATATATATATATGCATATATATATGCATATATATATATATTGTATATGTATATACTGTATATATATATATATATATATATATATATATTATATGTGTGGTGTGTGTGTGTGTGTGTGTGTGTGTGTGTTATATATACATATATATATATATATATATATATATATATATATATATATATATTTATATATATATATATACCACACATACACGTACACATTTTATCACTCGGAAACAATGATACTTGCCGATTGGTGAAATGCAGTCGACTGTAACTTCAGTTTCGACTTGACCAGGGTTCGAATCTGGCCGACCTGACGCTATTATCATAAGGTTGATTCCCCATTCGGATCTCTGATCCAGAGGCAGAGGAAATTCGATATCAAGAGATATTTATGGCTGTTATGAATAAAGGAAAATCAAGAGTAAATGTGATAGATTATCATATGGTAAAATGGACGCTTCTTACTTCACTTAATCTGCAATTGCCAATAGTACCTTGGAGTGTCTATATTGTATACAGAATTGCTCGAAGTTACAGTCTTTCTAAAAAAAAAAATGTCATTATAATTACAACCTTTCAGGAAAGGTCCTGGTAAGCTGTCAAAGGTTTCTCTCACAAAAAAATTCTGTCTCGACTTTGAGAATTTAGCTCGTTTTTTTTCAGTCAGTTTTTTTACATTTTCCTCCTTTTATTATTATATATATATATATATATATATATATATATATATATATATATATGTAAATATATATAAATATATATTTACTGTGTATTTATAATATATATATATATATATATATATATATATATATATATATATATGTATGTATGCATGTATATGTGTGTGTGTATATATATATATATATATATATTATATGTATATATATATTTTATATATATATATATATATATATATATATATATATATATAGATGTGTGTGTGTGTATGTGTGTATACATATATATATTTTTCATATTTAATTCTTTATGGTTTATGCTATTAATTTGTTTCTTTTATCTCAACTAGATTTGTTTTACTTTACTTCCTTTCTTTCTTTTTTTTGAATAAAAATGTTTATTCTGATATTAACTTTACTTCCTTTTTTTCTTTATTAAGAAAAAATATTTATTCCGATATCTAAAAAATATATTTTGTCTGAAAAAGGTAAGATAGAATTTTGAAAAAGTCTTGTTCCAGGAAATGAAAGGAAATATAGGAAATGACTGTATAGAGTACTAGCCGAAGGACCCTTCGATTAAAGGATGTGGGTCGTTATTAACAAAGGACAGAATCTAGTGCTGTATCCCAACAGCCTTACAAAATATTTCAATATTTATTTATCACATATCTGTCTATTTTTTCTATCTATCTATTTATCTATCTATCTTTTTACATAAACAAATGCATATATATATATATATATATATATATATTATATATATATATATATATATTATAATATATATATATATATATATATATATATACATGTACATATACTGTACACTTGGCACTCGAGTAATCTCTTATATATATTATATATATATATATATATATATATAATATATATATATATATGTATATATATATATATATATATATGTATGTATTTATAATTTTATTTGTATTTGTGTATATATATATATAATATATATATATATATATATATATATATATATATATATGAAATTACTCGAGTTGTCATATGTGGATGAAATCATGATGAAGGGTACATGGATATAGTTTTGGCATGTTCTTTGCACTCCCCAAGAGACTAGAAAAGGCACTAGAAAAGTTGGAAGACCCAGGCCTACATGGCTGAGGGCTATGAAGCGTGGAAGTTGGAAATATTGAATAGAGAAGTAATTGATTTGAAACCTCAAGATAGAGACGACTAGCGAAATCTAACCGTGGCCATTTGCGTCACTAGGCGTAGGAGGAGATGATGATAATGATGATGACGATGATATACTGTGTATATATATATATATATATATATATATATATATATATATATATATAATATATATATAAACTGTTTATATATATATAATATATATATATATATATATATATATATAATA
>NC_090764.1:3877963-3880463 GCF_036898095.1 Palaemon carinicauda
CACTCTTCTTTATATACAAAACCTCAAGGCAACAGGCCATAACATGTTCGAGAGACAGACAATGTTCAGAGCAAAACAGCAGACATGAATTTTCATGTTCGTTTGAGTGCGAGGGAAGAGCCAAGATACAAGCATATTATATACAAAAGGAATTATGTACAATTGTGTGACACACGGTTGGTACAGTTTCTTTATAGTTTATTTATGAAAGATCGGGTTCAATGTTGTTACTGTTCTTAAAATAATTTATTTCAATATTTTTTTTCATACAGTTTATTTATTTCCTTTTCGCGCTGAGCTATTTTTGCCATAATAATAATAATAATAATAATAATATAATAATAATAATAATAATCATAATAATAATAATAAGTTTTTGATAAATTTAAGATGTTTCCATTGTATTTTAATAGTGCATAATTTACAGGTAGGAATAAATTAACTCCTCTCACATCATATATTTTAGACAAGCTTCTTTTTTTTTTTTTTTTTTTTTTTTTCTCTCCATATTCATCATTAGTATTTTGCATCTGTTGATATAAGCACATCTCTTATTTTTTACTACGATCATATTTTTACATCGTATAGAATTTGCATATGAAAAAGTATTTCCAAACATCTCCGCTTACCATAACTTCCTTATTTAAAATCTTAATCCAATTAGCCAAGTGACGTCTCAAAGATATCTCCGTGACTCAGAATAATTTGTGCGGTGGACCATGACAGGACGGCTGATATATTTAATTAATTTAATTGTCTCTAAGATGCATTACCGTTCTGGTTTACCATGAATCCATTTTGGAAGACACTGACTTTCAATTCTAAGGTTCAATGATGATATTAGTTTATTTTATTTTTAAATTTATTTGTATATTGGGAATTTTATCTAGAATGTTCATTATTTAATTTTTTATTTATTTTATTTAGAATGTTCATTATTTAATTATTCATTTATTATTTTATCTAGAATGATCCTTATTTATTTATTCATTTATTATTTTATCTAGAATGTTCATTATTTAATTATTCATTTATTATTTTATTTAGAATGTTCATTATTTCATTATTCATTTATTATTTTATTTAGAATGTTCATTATTTAATCATTCATTTATTATTTTATTTAGAATGTTCATTATTTAATTATTCATTTATTATTTCATTTAGAATGTTCATTATTTCATTATTCATTTATTATTTTATTTAGAATGTTCATTATTTAATTATTCATTTATTATTTTATTTAGAATGTTCATTATTTAATTATTCATTTATTATTTTATTTAGAATGTTCATTATTTTCATTATTCATTTATATTTTATTTAGAATGTTCATTATTTAATTATTCAATTATTGTTTTATTTAGATGTTCATTATTTAATTATTCATTTATTATTTTATTTAGAACGTTCATTATTTAATTATTCATTTATTATTTTATTTAGAATGTTCATTATTTAATTATTCATTTATTATTTTATTAGAATGTTCATTATTTAGTTATTCATTTATTATTTTATTTAGAATGTTCATTATGTAATTACTCATTTATTATTTTATTTAGAATGTCTCATTATTGATTATTCATCTTATTTTATCAGAATGTTTCATAATTTAATTATTAATTTATTATTTATTAAGAATGTTCATTATTTAATTATTCATTTATTACACTGCATATCCCTTTTGAAAAACACTGACTTTTTCATTTCATACAGAATGTTCATTATCTAATTATTCAATTATTACACTGTATGTCCCTCTGGAAAAAAAACTAAGACTTTTGATTCCATTCCTGGAAACAAAGTCAGTTCCAGGGTCCAATAATAATATAGTTAGTTTAAGCCTTTTTTCTGTTTATTATCTTCATGATCTCCTCCTACACCTATTGATGCAAAGGGCCTCGATTAGATTTCGCCAGCTGTCTCTATCTTGAGTTTTTAATTCAATACTTCTCCATTCTCATCTCTCTGGCTTGACGCTACATAGAACTCACACATGTAGGCCTTTGTCTTTCAACTATTCTTGTACCTTGTGGAGCCCAGTTGAAAGTTTGGTGGACTAATTATATATCGTTAGAATATTTTAGGGTTTTTTTTCATTATTTAGTTATTCATTTATTATTTATTTTACTTCTGTTACTGTTCTTCAAATATTTTCTTTTTTCTTTTTTTTTCCTTTTCTCACTGGGCTATTTTCCTGTTGGAGCCCTTGGGCTTATAGCATCCTGCTTTTCCAACTAGGACTCTAGCTTAGCAAGTAATAATGATACAATAATAATATGTCACATGTAGTAATTAATATTGGTGTCTTGTCCTTGTTGGATGAGTTTTGACTGTTTCAAGATATTGTTAGGGATTTTCAAAAACTGATTCCTTCGATGTTACCTTCATTATTGTAATTGTTTGTTTTAATATGAGGTATTTTTCATCCCTTTTTCTTTTACTGGCTCTAATTTAACAAAGCTCAATTTGTAATACCCTCATACACACACGCATG
>NC_090764.1:3897963-3900463 GCF_036898095.1 Palaemon carinicauda
CTACTGACGACGATGTGTGGGCGTTAGGTCACGGGCCACCCTTCTTTTTCTCTCTGCCGCCCTCCAACCCGGCTGCTGTTTTCCATATGTTGGCGCTTAAATATAACTCGAGTGAGTCAATTTCCACTTTAGTCAGAATGTTTATATTAGTGTTTCTTTGATTTCGCAGTATTATTGAGGATTTTATACCTTTTTTATACAGACAATTATTCTTTAATTTGTTTTAAGTTACGAATCTTCTCAAGTTTATTCTTTAATTTGCTCTAAGTTAAGAATCTTGTTAAGTTTGTTAATTTTTAAAGAGGAAATATATTGTGTCATTACTTTTCTCATGTACAGTATAAAAATTAATTTTAATTTGGATCAAGTTTATGTGGGTTTAAGTACAGATCCTTCTTTAACTTGTATGAAATTAAGAATCTTCTTAACTTTCTTAAACTTTGTAAACTCAAATATGGAGTGACATTACTTTTGTCATGTACAGTTTAGAATGTAATTCTAATTTATATTAGGTTTATGTTGGTTTAAGTACAGACAATTTTTATTTAACTTGTATGAAATTAAGAATCTTCTTACCTTTTTTAAACTTTGTGAAGTTAAATATCTAGTACCATTACTTCCGTCATATATAGCATAGAAAATAATTCTAATTTATCTCGGGTATATCCAAGTATTTTTTACCCTTCCCAATAAATAATTCTACCCACTTTCTATTGTATTAATAATTCTAATTTATCTAAACCATATATTTTACCCAAACAAATAATTCTACAAATTTTCTCTTTTATCAATAATTCTAATTCATCTCAGGTGTATCTAAGTATTTTTTACTTTTTCCAAACATATAATTCTATCATCTTTCTATTTTATCAATAATTCTAATTTATCTCAGGTAATTCTATTAACTTTCTTTTTTTTATAATAATACTAATTTATCTCAGGCATATATGAGTATTCTGTACTTTTCCAAAACAAGTAATTCTATCAACTTTCTAATTTATCAATACTTCTAATTTATCTCAGCCATATATTTTACCTAAACAAATAATTCCACCAAGTTTCTATTTTATCAATAATTCTAATTTATCTCAGCCATATATTTTGTATTAAAAAATAATTCTATTAACTTTTTATTTTATCACAATCCTAATTTATCTCAGGCATACGTTTTTCATAAACAATTAATTCTACCCATTTTCTACTCTATCAAATTCTAATTTATCTCAGCCATATATTTTAAATTAACAAATAATTCTATTAAATTTCTATTTTATCAACAATCCTAATTTATCTCAGGCATACGTTTTTTTCACAAACAAATAATTCTACCAATTTTCTATTCTATCAAATTCTAATTTATCTAAGCCATATATTTCACATTAACAAATAATTCTATTAACTTTCTATTTTGTCAACAATCCTAATTTATCTCAGGCATACATTTTTTCACAAACAAGTAATTTTACCAACATTCTATTTTATCAATAATTCTAATTTGTCTCAGTCATATATTTTACATTAACAAATAATTCTACCAATTTTCTCTTTTATCAATAATTCTAATTTATCTCAGCCATATATTTTACATTAACAAATAATTCTACCAATTTTCTCTTTTATCAATAATTCTAATTTATCTCAGCCATATATTTTACATTAACAAATAATTCTACCAATTTTCTCTTTTATCAATAATTCTAATTTATCTCAGCCATATATTTTACATTAACAAATAATTCTACCAATTTTCTCTTTTATCAATAATTCTAATTTATCTCAGCCATATATTTTACATTAACAAATAATTCTACCAATTTTCTCTTTTATCAATAATTCTAATTTATCTCAGCCATATATTTTACATTAACAAATAATCCTATCAACTTTCTTTTTGCATAAATCAAATTCCAGGCGAAGACAGCGGCCGAGGTGGAGCTGAGATCTGGACCCGGGGTGCCATAGACAGAGAACACTATCCCCAAATGGCAGTCGACATTGAAGTCTCAGATGCAGGTGGTTTATCGGCAACCCAACAAATCACCCTCGTGGTTGATGACATTAATGATAACCCTATGAAGCCCGCTTCCAAGAAAGTCTACCTTTGGAAGACCCAGGTAACGTTATGTGACCGAGTTGTGGAATGATCTTCCTATTATTATTATTATTATTATTATTATTATTATTATTATTATTATTATTATTATTACTTGCTAAGCTTCAACCCTAGTTGGAAAAACAGGATGCTATAAGCGCCCCAATAGGGAAAATAGCCCAGTGAGGAAAGGAAACAAGGAAAAATAAAATCTTTTAAGAATAGTAACAATATTAAAATAGATATTTCCTATATTATTATTATCAAATGCCAAGCTACAACCCTAGTTTGAAAAATAAAATCTTTTAAGAATAGTAACAACATTAAAATAAATATTTCCTATATTATTATTATCAAATGCCAAGCTACAACCCTAGTTTGAAAAATAAAATCTTTTAAGAATAGTAA
>NC_090764.1:3907963-3915463 GCF_036898095.1 Palaemon carinicauda
AATTAGATCAAATAACTGCGTATGTCTCGATTATTTCACCAATTTTAGTAAATTTGTCATATCTGGCGACCCCCCCCCCCTCACCCCCACATGTAATTGAATTAACGATTGTTTGCTGAGGAAATATTTCTGTGACATTTATTGAGAAATTTGTTACTTCCTAAGAATTAAGTTGTGGCCAGATAACAAGGAACATAAAGTTCACATGCGTCTGCTTTATAGCAATTTTGTGCCCTAATGGAAACAGAAATAAAGTAATGAGAATTATAATGAGTGTATGAAGGGGATAATTAGCAGTTCAGTAATCGCTGCTAAGGCCATCTATTGGCCATGAAAAGGAACAGTCTGTAGAGTTCTTTAATCCTTGCATTCTGGAACCTTCCATGACGTCATTTGTGTTTAAAAATAGCTAAAGATAGCCTACTAATTTGAACTTAATGTAATTTATACCTGCCATATATATTTCTATATAATTATCAATTTATCACTATTTACAATTGGATAGAATCATTTACATGAATGAAACAAGGGACGTGTGCTGCCATCTTTTGACAGGAAATAGAAATTTTTGGATGTGTATGATTACTGAAACAAATTTTCATGGTAGTTTTTTTTTTTTTTTTTTTTTTTTTTTAATTAATGCATTAACAATGCATAATTCCAATAATACTATTTTTTCTTCGGATTTTAGGCTCTAAGTTATGGTAATTATGTGCAAAATACATACAATATTTATTAAAAGAATATATAGAGTAGATCCCAATATTCTAAAAAGCAGAGAGTTGGAACTCATCCATAGAATTAAAAGCCCCAAATTTAATAAAAGTATATTCCTGTCCGCAGCAAATACATTGTTAACTAATCATAAGCCCAATCATAGATATCAATGCTCTATAAACTGTGCCTTGTTATTAGTAAGCCATTAAATAAACATATATGTAATGAAATTATATATTGTTTGATTCTATTGAAGCTTAAATTTCTTTTCACCATCATCATCATCATCATCATCATCATCTCCTCCCACGCCTATTGACGCAAAGGGCCTCGGTTACATTTCGCCAGTCGTCTCTATCTTGAGCTTTTAAATCAATACTTCTCCATTCATCATCTACTTCACGCTTCATAGTCCTCAGCCATATAGGCCTGGGTCTTCCAACTCTTCTAGTGCTTTGTGGAGCCCAGCTGAATGTTTGGTGAACTAATCTCTCTTGGGGAGTGCGAAGAGCATACTCAAACCATCTCCATCTACCCCTCACCATGATCTCATCCACATGAAGATATAAAATGATTTTAAAAGGATGTTATAGATGAATGCGATATTATTAAGTTTTCTAACTACCCTTTTGTTGATTCTTAATAACAGCTGGAAAAGGAAATGAGCGTTGGAGTCTCCCTGAAGGAACCAGGCAGCGAAGCTGGATTTGGGGCCTCTTTGATGACCATATCATCCATCTCGAACCCACAGCAGCCTCCATCACTCGCATCTCTTGCATCGACTGCACTCCCACTCCAGGTATAAAAAAAAAAAAAAAAAAAAAAAAAAAAAAAATTGTATAATTTTTTTTGTCTAAAGATAATCACATACATATTACTGTAATCAACCATTTTTTTTAAATACGTACTTCTAGAAATATTATTGGATTTCCGTTATGGTTACTATTCTTGTTTTTGTTGTTGTTGTTGTTATTGATGTTAGAGGATGTTAAATGATTGATTGATTGATTGATTAGGAGTTATCTGACATCCTGACATCTAAGGTCATTGACTCCGATAAAGAATGTTGATGTGATAGTCTTTATGTAATGTCCAAGTGATCGTGTGTCTTATGTTAGTCTGTAGAAATGTAAAAAGACGAAAGATTTAAATATAAGCATCATTTTGATAATTTGCATATGCTAATTTCAAATATATCGAAAGAAGAATAAATAGTTTTCTTTTATTATATATATATATGTATGTATATATATATATATATATATATATATATATATATATATGCGTAAAAATCACAGGAAAACGTGATGCTCAGATGCAGAAGAACCTCAGGGAAAATGAAAATACGAAATATACGATTGAGTCCTGACTAGTTTCGAAACTAGTCAGGACTTAATCGTATATTTCGTATTTTCATTTTCCCTGTGGTTCTTCTGCATATATATATATATATATATATATATATATATATATATATATATATATATATATATATATATATATATATTTCTTTTTATTATTAAACTAACGGCTCCACCACCAAGTGATGCAAAGAGCCTCTTCCAGATTCATCCACCCATTCAGCCTTACTTTTTTTCTTACTCAAACCATTCTTCATAATTTTTTTTTTTTATTATTATTTTTTGACTTTCTTTTCACACATCTCTCTTTCCTTATCATAGGTCGTAGACACCAACACGACGTCTCTCGTCACTCCTCGTCTGAGTCGGTCCCACGCTTGTCCCGTACATAGAGAGGATGAAATTAGTGACTCCTGCACCAGCACCTCCTGTCTCAACGGGGGACGATGCGTCCGGAACGCAGAAGGCAACAGGTAAGAGGATCTCATTGGTGGAGAATAGAGAAATGATCATTAGTTATTGATGGAGAATAGAGAAATGATCGGTAGTTTTTGTTGGAGAATAGAGAAATGATTAGTAGTTATTGGTGGAGAATAGAGAAATGATCAGTAGTTATTGGTGGAGAATAGAGAAATGATCGGTAGTCATTGGTAGAGAATGCAGGAATAATCAGTAGTCATTGGTGAAAAAAGAGAAATGATCGGTAGTCATTGGGGAGAATAGAGAAAGGATCGGTAGTCATTGGTGGAGAATAGGGAAATGATCGGTAGTCTTTGGTGGAGAATAGAGAAAGGATCGGTAGTCATTGGTGGAAAAAAGAGAAATGATCGGTAGTCTTTGGTGGAGAATAGAGAAAGGATCGGTAGTCATTGGTGGAGAATAGAGAAAGGATCGGTAGTCATTGGTGGAGAATAGGGAAATGATCGGTAGTCTTTGGTGGAGAATAGAGAAAGGATCGGTAGTCATTGGTGGAGAATAGAGAAAGGATCGGTAGTCATTGGTGGAGAATAGGGAAATGATCGGTAGTCATTGGTGGAGAATAGAAAGGATCGGTAGTCATTGGTGGAGAATAGAAATGATCGGTAGTCATTGGTGGAGAATAGAGAAATGATCAGTAGTCATTGGTAGAGAATGGAGAAATGACCAGTAGTCATTGGTGGAGAATAGAACTAATCAGTAGCTGTTTTTTTTTCTTACACACACATATATATGTGTATATCTATCTATATATATATATATATATATATATATATATATATATATATATATATATATATATATATATATATACTGTATATATATATATATATATATATATATATATATATATATATATATATATACATATGATTATTTTACTCCAAGCAGGTGCATATGCCCCGGAGGATCTTGGGGACGCCGCTGTAAAATCGTCAGTCGAACGTTCGAAGGCAAAGGATGGATTTGGATAAGAGCGTTTCCTCCATGTCTGCCGACGACCATATCCCTGCGGGTGCTCACCAGGCGCCCAAACGCCCTCCTTCTGTACTCAGGCCCCTTGTCCTTCTCCTCCACACACCCACGATACCCAACGACGCCCATGTTGTCTTTGCAGCTGGTAGAAGGGCGGCCCCAGGTACTCATGGAGAGTGGTAGAGGGTCGATCAGGCTTCAGGTCGACTCGAATTTCGAGATGGGACTTTGGCATACGCTTCATCTACATATTGATGCGCAGGTATTTTATTTTTAATGATTTTTAAAACTGGGATGGATTATGGGAATATCACCGCTTATAAAATTGGAAAATGATGAAATAGGAAAAATGGCAGGCGTAGAAAAGATATAGAAGAATGGTAGGTGTATAAATATACATATACATATATATATATATATATATATATATATATATATATATATATATATGTATATATAAATGCATGTATGTATATATATATATATGTATATATACACACACACACACACACACACACATATATATATATATATATATATATATATATATATATATATATATATATATATATATATCCAAATATAAATTTTCTTTGCATCAGGGAGTCACCCTAATGTTAGACCTGTGTGACTGGGGTTGGGTCGAAGGAGCCAAGGACGACTCCCACTGCCGTGCCAGGGCGTCCTGGGAAAACGCCAGTGCCAGCGACGACTGGATTGGAACTGACCCCGTCCAAGTGGGCGGACTATCCCACGAACGCCCATCGCCTCAGCAGTACGGGTGGTCGTGGGCGCCCATTGCAGAGCCTCTTGAAGGGTGCATTTCGCAGTTGACTGTTAATGGAGAGGTATGGTTAACATCTAAGTTTTGTTGATATTTATGAATTTTACTCTATTTTATGAATTTTACTTTATTTTTTTTATGAATTTTACTTTTTTATGAATTTTACCTTATTTTTATGAATTTTACGTTTTTTATGAATTATATTTTTTTTTTTTACGAATTTTACTTTATTTTTTATAGATTTAGTTTTTTTTATGAATTTTACTTTACTTTTTATGAATTTTTCTTATTTTTATGAATTTTACTTGATTTGTTTTTATGAATTTTACATATTTTTTTTATGAATTTTACTTTTATTATTTGTTCATGAATTTTACTTTTTTATGAATTTTAGTTATTTTTTATGAATTTTACTTTAATTTCATGTATGTATTTTAAACATTTTTTTTTTATTAAAGGCTGTATTAATTATTTAATGTCATCATATGTTCATTTGTTAATCACTACAATTACCTTCATTTTATTCATATATTTTTAAAGGATTTTCATTTATTGAAGGTTCTATAACTATTTTATATCAGTTAGCATATATCTCATTATAGCACTCAGTTATTTTTTTTTTTATTAATTATTGTGATATCTCAATACTATTATGGCTATTGCATGTAGAAATAACGAATGACAGAGCCATTTATTAATGGTAATGGAAAGATCATTATATTTAATTATACTCTTTATAGTCTATATCGCTATTCATTTGTTAGCTATACTTCAGTTAAGTCATCCTAAATATTTCCCATAAAAAATGACAATTTATTCACATACAAAAAGTAAACTGTTATGTGTTCCAACCAATTTATCCAGAATATTTCCCTTAAAATAACTGGTAATTTATTCATATATTAATATACAAACAAATAAATTCTTATATGTTCCAACAAATTTATCCAGAATATTTCCCATAAAACAATTGATAATTTATTAATATATTCATATACAAACAAATAAATTCTTATGTGTCCCAACAAATTTATCCAGAATATTTTCCATAAAATAATTGGTAATTTATTCATATATTCATATACAAACAAATAAATTCTTGTGTTCCAACAAATTTATCCAGAATATTTCCCATAAAATAATTGGTAATTTATTCATACATTCATATACAAACAAATAAATTCTTATGTGTTCCAACAAATTTATCCAGAATATTTCCCATAAAATAATTGGTAATTTATTCATACATTCATATACAAACAAATAAGTTCTTGTGATCCAAGAAATTTATCCAGAATATTTCTCATAAACTATTCGTAATTTATTCATACATTCATATACAAACAAATAAATTCTTATGTGTTCCAACAAATTTATCCAGAATATTTCCCATAAAATAATTGGTAATTTATTCATACATTCATATACAAACAAATAAGTTCTTGTGATCCAAGAAATTTATCCAGAATATTTCTCATAAACTATTCGTAATTTATTCATACATTCATATACAAACAAATAAATTCTTATGTGTTCCAACAAATTTATCCAGAATATTTTCCATAAAATAATTGGTATTTTATTCATATATTCATATACAAACAAATAAATTCTTGTGTTCCAAGAAATTTATCCAGAATATTTCCCATAAAATAATTGGTAATTTATTAATATATTCATATACAAACAAATAAATTCTTATGTGTTCCAACAAATTTATCCAGAATATTTCCCAGAAAATAATTGGTAATTTATTCATATATTCATATACAAACAAATAAATTCTTGTGTTCCAATATATTTATCCAGAATATTTCTCATAAACTTTTCGTGATTTATTCATATATCCATTACAAACAAATAAATTCTATGCAATTCCCATCCTGCAGATGATCGACCTAGGTGAGCCCGCCTACAGCACCAACAGCTGGACGGGTTGCAGGCCGCAGGATGCAGCCTGCAAAGGCAAATGCGGACTGAACGGACGTTGTACAGGAGGCATTGCGAATCCCTGGTGCGACTGCGATCCAGGATGGGCTCCTCCAGTTTGCGACGTCCCGACAATTCCCGCTTCTCTGAATAAGAACTCCTACGTGAAGATGGCCATTTCATTCACGCCTGACCCGTATAACGTCGCTACTCAGATGAGAGTCAGGGCCATTGGGCGACCGAGTGGACTCCTCGTGAAATTTGAGAACCATAGGAAGACTGTGTCGTTTGTCATAAGAGTGAGTGTTATTCTTCTTTTTTATTTTCTTACTTTTACCTCTTAAGAATAATCCTTTTTGAAATATTTATTGACTGTTATTCTTTTTTATTTTGTTTTCTTGTTTTTACTTCCTAAGAATGTTCCTTGACTAATTTTGACATTTATTGAGTGTTATTATTCTTTTTTTTTATTTTCTTATTTTAAATTTTTAAGAATATTCTTGTTTGATAAATTTTGACATATTTATAGAGTGTTATTCTTCTTTGTTATTTTCTTATTTTTACTTTTTAAGAATGTTCCTGTTTGGCACATTTCGACATAATTATTGAGTGTTATTCTTCTTATTTACTTATTTTTACTTTTTAAGAATATTCTTGTTTGGCACATTTTGACATTTATTGAGTGTTATTATTTTTTTATTTATCTTTTATTTTATTTTTACTTCTTGAGAATATTCCTTTTTTGACAAATTCTGACATATTTATTGAGTGTTATTCTTCTTTTTTATTTTCTTATTTTCACTTCTTAAGAATATTCTTGTTTGGCACATTTTGACATATTTATTGAGTGTTATTATTTTTTTATTTTTTTTTTTATTTTTACTTCTTAAGAATATTCTTGTTTGATGACTTCTGACATATTTATTGAGTGTTATTATTTTTTTTATTTTTTTTTTTATTTTTACTTCTTAAGAATATTCTTGTTTGGCACATTTTGACATATTTATTGAGTGTTATTATTTTTTTATTTATTTCAGTTTTTTATGTTTACTTCTTAAGAATGTTCCTGTTTGGCAAATTTTGACATATTTATTGAGCGTTATTCGTCTTTATTATTTTCTTATTTTTACTTTTTAAGAATATTCTTGTTTGATAAATTTTGACATATGTATTGAGTGTTATTCTTATTTTTTTATTTTCTTATTTTCACTTTTTAAGAATATTCTTGTTTGACAAATTTTGACACATTTATTGAGT
>NC_090764.1:3917963-3930463 GCF_036898095.1 Palaemon carinicauda
GTCGATAAACAGAATGGATTGACCGTGGGCGGGGTTCCCGAATACCAAGAGGCGGAACTCATTAACGTTCATAATGATGTTAGCGAGAGTGAGTATATACACTGTTAGTAAAAACCGTAATTTTAATCGGAAGTACTCCGTAGAAAATATACTGTTCTCAACCGTATTTCAGTAAAATACAGGCGACCGTAATTTTACCTTACTTTGTTATCATCTTTTACGGGTTGGTGGCCATTATATATAACCTTTTTTACGTAAATATATTCATTTTTAAAACTAAAAATCCTGTAAAAAATATACTGTTCTCAACCGTATTTCAGTAAAATACAGGCGACCGTAATTTTACCTTACTTTGTTATCATCTTTTACGGGTTGGTGACCGTAATATCACTTTTTTTTACGTAAATATATCCGTTTTTGAAACGGTAAAAATCCCGGAAAAAATATACTGTTCTCAACCGTATTTCAGTAAAATACAGGCGACCGTAATTTTACCTTACTTTTTTATTATCTTTTACGGGTTGGTGACCGTAGTATAACTCTTACGTTAATATACCCGTTTTTAAAACGTTAAAAATCCCGTAAAAATATATTGTTCTCAACCGTATTTCAGTAAAATACAGGGGACCGTAATTTTACCTTACTTTGTTATCATCTTTTACGGGTTGGTGACCGTAATATCACTCTTTTACGTAAATATATCCGTTTTTAAAACGGTAAAAATCCTGTAAAAAATATACTGTTCTCAACCGTATTTCAGTAAAAATACAGGGGACCGTAATTTTACCTTACTTTGTTATCATCTTTTACGGGTTGGTGACCGTAATATCACTCTTTTACGTAAATGTACTCGTTTTTAAAACGGTAAAAATCCTGTAAAAAATATACTGTTCTCAACCGTATTTCAGTAAAAATACAGGCGACCGTAATTTTACCTTACTTTGTTATCATCTTTTACGGGTTGGTGACAGTAATATCAATCTTTTACGTAAATATGTCCGTTTTTTAAAACGGTAAAAATCCTGTAAAAATATACTGTTCGCAACCGCATTTCAGTAAAATACAGGCGACCATAATTTTACCTTACTTTGTAATCATCTTTTACGGGTTGGTGACCGTAATATCAGTCTTTTACGTAAATATACTCGTTTTTTAAACAGTAAAACTCCTGGAATAAATGTTGCCACACATTTACCCTTTTTTTAATGTAAATTTTTAACAGTGTAGGGTATGTGAATTTTTTGTTATTGCAAGGTGCGAGACATTGCTATTCAAGTTATTCAACATCGTCAGATATATACTGTACAGTTAGCATCTTGTCTTATTCAGTATAATCCAGCTTTGTCATCTGATGTGAAAAATTATCGTGATAACTATTACCAAATATTTCATAGTATTTTTTTTTTACAATTATTATTTCAAAACGTAATTATTTCTTATATATATTAGTTGATCATGGTTACTATTTATCATTTGAAGTAACCTGTTGAAATAACGAGAATTTATTAATAAATGCGTTCACTCTGTCATATTCAGTTTAAATAAAGATATGACCTAATTTCTTGAGAGTCGAGATATATCCATATTCCATTACCATCTAAGGTGGTCTATTCCATTTTACTTTTTATAAATTAAACTTTACTGATAAAAGCATTCACTTTATCGTATTGTTCCCTAGTCTTGGGTAGTGCCATATCCTCTGTACCATGGTTTTCCACTGTCTTGAGTTAGAGTTTTCTTGCTTGAGGGTACACTCGGGCACACTATTCTATCTCATTTCTCTTCCTCTTGTTTTATTAAAGTTTTTACAGTTATATAGGAAGTATTTAGTGTTGTTACTGTTCATAAAATACTTTATTTTTCCTTTTTTTCCTTTCCTCACAGGGCTATTTTCCCTGTTGGGGCCCTTTGGACTTTTAGCATCCTGCTTTTCCAACTAGGGTTGCAGCTTAGCAATGAATAATAATAATGATAATAATAATAATTATTATTATTATAATAATAATAATCCTCATCATCATCATCATCATCATAATAATAATTATAATAATCATCACCATCATCATCATCATTATCATCATCATAATAATAATAATAATAATAATAATAATAATAATAATAATTCATTTCAAGTAAACATATGACCTCATTCCTAATTCGTGAGAGTACAGGTAAATCCATATTTACTCTTATAATATGATCTATTCTATTCCAGTTTGCATAGATGACCTCAGAGTCTCCGGGAAAGGTCTGCCCTTACCCCCAGGGGTCAATGGAACCACCTGGGGTCAAGTGACCACGTTCCAGAATATAGAAAGTAATTGCCCAAGTCGAGATCATTGCTCAAACACCAGCTGTCTGCCACCTTTGACATGTCACAATACTTGGAGACAAGCCAGCTGCAGGTAGGATTTTTTTTTTTTATAGCATATTATGATTGCACGCCATACTGAAACTTCATACATAACGTAACAACAACAACAACATCAAATACAGTCGTTTCTAGTCCACCATACTGAAAGCACATACATACATACAACAACAACAACAACAACAACAAGAAATATAGTCGTTTCTAGTCCACCATTCTGAAGGTACATACATAACACAACAACAAAAACAACAACAAATACAGTTGTGTCTAGTACACCATACTGAAGGTACATACAATAACACAACAACAACATATACAGTTGTTTCTAGTCCACCGTATTGAAACTACATACATAACACAACAACAACAACAACAACAGTCGTTTCTAGTCCATCAAACTGAAAGTACATACATACAACAACAACAACAACAACAACAACAAATACAGTCGTTTCTAGTCCACCATACTGAAACTACATACATAACACAACAACAACAACAAATACAGTCGTTTCTAGTCCACCATACTGAAAGTACATACATACAACAACAACAACAACAAGAACAACAACAAATACAGTCGTTTCTAGTCCACTATACGAAAATTACATACATAACACAACAACAACAACAGTCGTTTCTAGTCCACCATACTGAAGGTACACACATAACACAACAACAACAACAACAAATACAGTCGTTTCTAGTCCACCATACTGAAGGTACATACATAACACAACAACAACAACAAATACAGTCGTTTCTAGTCCACCATACTGAAGGTACATACATAACACAACAACAACAACAAATACAGTCATTTCTAGTCCACCATACTGAAACTACATACATAACACAACAACAACAACAACAAATACAGTCGTTTCTAGTCCACCATACTGAAACTACATACATAACACAACAACAACAACAACAAATACAGTCGTTTCTAGTCCACCATACTGAAAGTACATACATACAATAACAACAACAACAACAGCAGCAGCAACAACAACAACAACAACAGCAAATGCACCCGTTTCTAGTCTACCATACTGAAACTACATACATACACAACAACAACATCAACAACAATACGAACAACAACAACAAATGCAGCCGTTTCTAGTCCACTATATGGAAATTACATACATAACACAACAACAACAACAACAATAACAAATACAGCCGTTTCTAATCACTGCAGGGCAAAGGCCTCAGACATATCATTATTCGTGTTCTGGGGTTTAGCCATTTTCATCACCACGCTGGTCACTGCAGATTGGTGATGGTGGGAGATTTTTGTCTGATCGCTCACGGCAAATCAATCTAGTATGGGGGCCCTGACTAGTACAGCTTTGATGACCATGGCTACATACAAACCCTTTCACTAAACTACCTAATGATTGTGTATTAAAAAATTATAAAAACTTACAGTGTAATTTTGTTTTTATGTGGGAGAGTTTTGTCTGATTGCTCACGGCAAACCAACCTAGTATGGGTGGCCCTGACTAAATACAGCTTTAATGATCATAGCGATTCTCAAACCATTTCACCAGACTACCTACTATTTGTGTATTATTATATAAAAAAGAAATAATCTAAATTGGTTTTTATGTGTATAATGGTCTGAAATTTTATTGATTTAATTTTTTTATGTTTTATTATAAAAAAAAACATTTACAGTCTTACAAGTTATAATATATATATACATTATTGTATATTTACATGAATATTTTATGTATAAGTATATATATATATATATATATATATATATATATATATATATATATATATATATATATTTATTTATTTTAATGTTATTACTGTACTTAAAATATTCTGTTTTGATTGTTAATTAAGTTTCAGTATTTCCTTTCCTCATTGGGCTATTTTCCCTGTTGGAGCCCTTGGGCTTATAGCTTCTTGCTTTTCCTACTAGGGTTGTAGCTTGGATAATAATAATAATAATAATAATAATAATAATAATTTACAATTGCAATTTTTAATATACATTTCCAGCTGTGGCCCTGGCCGTCAACTCCTAGGCGGCACGTGTCAACTCATGAACGAGTGTGGCTATCAGCCGTGCCTGCACGGCGGTACGTGCCGCGACATGCATCCAGGTTACCAGTGCACGTGCCAGCCGTACCACCGAGGCGATAACTGCCAGTGGGTTCATTTGCCTCCTCCCAGTCATTCTGTGACACCAGTGGTCATTGCTGCCATAACTCTCTCCATTCTTCTATTTGGTGAGTTTTTTAGGAAATATTAATTTTAATGTTGTTATTGTTCTTAGAATATTGTATTTGTCCTGGTTTTCTTTCCTCACTGGATTATTTACCTTGTTGGAGCCCCAGGGCTTATAGCATTTTTGGTAGCTTATATAGGAAATATTCATTTCAATGTTGTCACCGTTCATAGAATATTCCATTTTTCCTTGTTTACTTTCCTCACTGGGCTATTTATTCAATTTTTCCTTGTTTACTTTCCTCACTGGGCTATTTTCCCTTTTGGAGCTCCTGGGCTTATAGCATTTTTGGTAGGTTATACAGGAAATATTTATTTTAATGTTATTACTGTTCTTAGAATATTTCATTTTTCTTTGTTTCCTTTCCTCACTGGGTTATTTTCCTTCTTGGAGTCCCTGGGCTTATAGCATTTTTTGGTGAGTTACAAGGGAAATATTTATTTAAATATTGTTACTGTTCTTTAAATATTTTATTTGTCCTTGTTTAGTTTCCTCACTGGGCTATTTTCCCTTTTGGAGCCGCTGAGCTTATAGCATTTTGTTAGGTTATACAGGAAATATTTATTTTAATGTCGTTACTATTCTTAGAATATTTTTTTTCCTTGTTTACTTTCCTCCCCGGGCTATTTTCCCTGTTAGAGCCCCTCACGGTCCAGATATATATAGACCTTGGAGCCCCTGGGCTTATAGCATTTTTCGTAGGTTATATAGGAAATATTTATTTAAATGATGTTACTGTTCTTAGAATATATATATATAGATATATATATATATATATATATATATATATATATATATATATATATATATATATATATATATATATTTATATATTTTTTGTTATTTTCTGAGACTCCCATTTCCTGCCACTGCCTAGAATATATAATATGAAACTACAAATTGAAGTACTTCCCAAAGTGTTCTACATTGTAAAAAATGTTTCCCATTTTATATAATGATATATCAACGTGAATTACGCTTGTATCCAATTTGAGAAGTACTTCAACAAAAGATTAATTAAACCAAAGAATATTATTCCCTCCTCTCTACATATTACAAAAGATCATTAATTATATAAACTAATATCAATGAGATATTATACATTACTGATATATAAAACCGTCTTCTATTACATTTAATCAAATATCCATTTTAATGTTACTGTTCATAAAATATTTTATTTTTCCTTGTTTCCTCTCCTCACTGGGCTATTTTCCCTGTTGGAGCCCCTGGGCTTAGAGCATCCTGCTTTTCCAACTAGGGTTGTAGCTTAGCAGATAATACATTATTGATATATCAAACCATGGCCTATGACATATAATCAAATATCCATTTTAATGTTGTTACTGTTCATAAAAGATTTTATTTTTCCTTGTTTCCTTTCCTCACTGGGCTATGTTCCCTGTTGGGGCCCCTGGGCTTATAGCAGCCTGCTTTTCCAACTAGGGTTGTAGCTTAGCAGATAATACATTACTGATATATCATACCATCTTCTATTACATCTAATCAAATATCCATTTTAACGTTGCTACTGTTCATAAATTTTATTTTTCCTTGTTTCCTTTCCTCACTGGGCTATTTTCCCTGTTTGACCCCTGGGCTTAAAGCATCCGGCTTTTCCAACTAGGGTTGTAGCTTAGCAGATAATACATTATTGATATATCAAACCATCTTCTATTACATCTAATCAAATATCCATTTTAATGTTGTTACTCTTCATAAATTTTAGTTTTCCTTGTTTCCTTTCCTCACTGGGCTATTTTCCCTGTTGGAGCCCCTGGGCTTATAGCATCCTACTTTTCCAACTAGGGTTGTAGCTTAGCAAGTAATAGTAATATCTCTTCCCCCAACAAACTCACCAGTCGTTATCGGAGTGGTGGTGACCTTGAGACTTCACAAGTCGCGAACTGGTCGCAACGGGGAACTGCGACCAGCTGGCGTAGAGGGCGCCAGCGAGGTCGGGGGAATAGCGACCGTCATTGAAACTCCGATTACGTCTCATGCGACCAAGAGGAAAGAAGAGCCCGTGCTTCTCGATGCTCTGAAACTGAAGGTCCAGGCTGAACAGCATAGCTTTGAAGGTAATGTGGTGGTTATCTGGGTTGAAAGGAAAAGAGAAATTTCATCTCTCTCTCTCTCTCTCTCTCTCTCTCTCTCTCTCTCTCTCTCTCTCTCTCTCTCTCTCTCTCTGTATATATTTATACAGTACTGTATATATGCTATATATATATATATATATATATATATATATATATATATATATATATATATATATATATATTTAGATATACATTTATATATACATTTATATATATATGTGTATATATATATATATATATATATATATATATATATATATATATAGTGGAATTCTTTCGGTATATATGTAAATAAATAAATATATATGTATATATATATATATATATATAGAGAGAGAGAGAGAGAGAGAGAGAGGGGAATAAATAGGTAAAACAGAGAGAGAGAGAGAGAGAGAGAGAGAGAGAGAGTAGGGTTTAAGAACAGCTTGAGACCACAAATATGCATGTAATATCCCAACTGACCTCCATACGCATATTGCCTTTAATCCTGAGCTATTCCCTCATATCCTTTCCTCACTGTGCTACTCTCCCTATTGGAGCCTTTGCGCATGTCCCATTCCGCTTTTCCAACCAGGGATGCAGCTTGGCTAGTAGTGATAATAATACGAAAAGCCTTTTGATTTTGTCAAAACTTCAGCAGTAATGAAAACCCTTGTAAGTCGAGGAATTGATAGATCTTGTACTAGAACACTTGAAATACAGCAATCATAAAAATAATATTTAGCAAGTGTTTGTATTCAAATTGTCTTCAATCCTGAGCAATTCCCTCATATCCTTTCCTCACTCGGCTACTTTCCCTGTTGGAGCCCTTGCGCATGTATTCAAATTGCCTTCAATCCTGAGCAATTCCCTCATATCCTTTCCTCACTCGGCTACTTTCCCTATTGGAGCCCTTGCGCATGTACCATTCTGCTTTTCCAACCAGGGATGCTTGCTGGCTAGTAATGATAATAATATGAGAAACCTTTTGATTCTGTCAAAACTTCAGCTGTAATGAAAGCACTTAAAAGACAAGGAATTGATAAATCTTGTACCAGAACACTTGAAGATATCTATACGGGACATACAGCAATCATAAAAATAATAATTAGCAAGTGTTTGTATTCAAATGGCCTTCAATCCTGAGAAATACCCTCATATCCTTTCCTCATTCGGCTACTTTCCCTGCTGGAGCCCTTGCGCATGTGCTATTTCGCTTTTCCAACCAGGGATGCTGCTTGGCTAGTAATGATGATAATATGAGAAACCTTTTGATTCTGTCAAAACTTCAGCTGTAATGAAAACACTTATAAGTCAAGGAATTGATAAATCTTGTACTAGAACACTTGAAGTACAGCAATCATAAAAATAATAATTAGCAAGTGTTGGTATTCAAATTGCCTTCAATCCTGAGCAATTCCCTCATATCCTTTCCTCACTCGGCTACTTTCCCTGCTGGAGCCCTTGAGCATGTACCATTCCGCTTTTCCGACCAGGGATGCTGCTTGGCTAGTAATGATAATAATATGAGAAATCTTTTGATTCTGTCAAAACTTCAGCTGTAATGAAAGCACTTAAAAGACAGGGAATTGATAAATCTTGTGTTAGAACACTTGAAATACAGCAATCATAAAAATAATAATTAGCAAGTGTTTGTATTCAAATTGCCTTCAATCATGAGCAATTCCCTCATATCCTTTCCTCACTCGGCTACTTTCCCTGCTGGAGCCCTTGCGCATGTACCATTCCGTTTTTCCAACCAGGGATGCTGCTTGGCTAATATGATAATATTACGAGAAACCTTTTGATTCTGTCAAAACTTCAGCTGTAATGAAAGCACTTAAAAGACAAGGAATAGAACACTTGAAGATACTTATATGGGAAGTACAACAATCATAAAGATAATAATAATACATGTAGGATCTCGTATATCCCTGCAGGTAAGATAAGCCCCAGCCTATCTTGCAAGGGAATCGGGTCCAAAGAGGGCTTCCATCACACGCCTTCCCTAAGGAGGTCAACTGTGGGACATGAAGCCTCTAAGGATATCGTTACCTCCAGCTTGAAATTACCTCCGCGGGTCACTTTATGTTCAGGCGACGATTCCAGCAAGGATAAGAGTCCAGCCGAGTCGCCTGGAACATCCCTCAGCAGCAGAGAACGGCCCCGGGTGGCCGTCGTTTGTGGCAATTTCAGTACCAATCCTCCACCGGCTCAAGATGATTTGAGGGCGTACGCTTACGAAGGAGATGGCTCGCCGTCTGGATCCTTAACTTCAGCAACTGTAGGTGAGGTTTTGATGTTTCTCAATATATTAATATATATATATATATATATATATATATATATATATATATATATATATATATATATATATATATATGTATATGTATATATATATATATATATATATATATATATATATATGTATGTATGTATGTATATATATTATTTTCATTTATGATAAATTGTTTCATATTTGTATTTCTTCATTATAGTGGCACTTTACTTTTTGGTCAAGAAATGCTGCTTACCCTTTTGATATTTTTTATTTTTGTTTATGATAAATTATTGAATATTTTTATTTTTTAATTAGTCTGGCACTTTACTGTTTAAAAAGAAAAATAAACACTTTACCGTTTTAATTTGTGATAGATTATTGAATATTTTACGCTTCATTAGTCAGACACTTTACCATTTAAAGATAAAAACCCTGTACCCTCTTATCTGCTCTTGATAAATAATATTTTACGTTATTTTCTAATTTCAATTATGTGTTAATCATATATATCTAGTGTTTACCAAAGTCATTAGTTTGAGCTGAGTACTTACATTTTAATGAGTAAACAAAAGTTCATAACACATAAATTATATTTTATATGATGTATGTATTTATCCCGTACCAAAATGTATCTTGAGTGAGGTCATACATTCTTTAGCTTCATTATTAAAGTTTGATTGTTATTATTATTATTATATAAATGGCGTTAAAATATCTGTAAAACTTGGTGGACTTATTACTAATATACAATTCTTTCCGTGTGCTGTAAAACTAGGTAATTAAGCTCATAATGTTTAAATGAAAATAATCTATCATTCTTATTACTAATATTAAAAGGTTTAAAAACCTTCAAGATATTTTCAATTGTTATTCGTAAGTAGAAAAGATTAAATCTCCGATATCAAATAAAATAATCCTTAAGTAAAAAAAAACTTACATGGTATTATACTCGTAATTGACCTTAATTTCGCTACTGATTCCCCTAAAAAAACAAAAAACAAAAACAAAATATATTCTTTAAGGTCTATGCTATTATAATTTACCTTTCTTTCGTAACTGATTTTCATAAAAATATATCAATATTTTTTTCAGGTCTCTGCTATTAGAGTTGACCTTTCTTTTGCTACTTTTTTTAACAAAAACAAAATCAAATTTCTTTCAGGTCTCTGCTATTATAATTGACCTTTCTTTCGCTATTTTTTCACAAAAACCAAAATCAAATTTCTTCCAGGTCTGCAAATGGAAATCCGAGAAGAAGACCCAAGACCCATACTAACAGAATACGATGAGGTGTATAACCTTCTAACGCAGCTCCCTGACGCCCCCAACAGACCAATAACTCCTTTATCAGCATCCCAAGACTGCTTATCGAAACAGGAGATAGGCTTCTCACCCCTGAAATCCCTCAGCGGTATGGTCTCCGACATGGAGCTCTCCTCGGGACAGCAGCGTCGTGGTTCAGAAATTATGAATGAATTCGCGAGAAGAAGTTCCAGTGACGTCACGAGGCGCTCCAGTGACGTCATGAGGTGCCCCAGTGACGTCACGCGGAGTTCCACTGACGTCACGAGGAGAAAATCCTCTCTCAAAGGGTTATCCACTCCGTGCTGACGCCTTTGGAGTGTATTTTGTACGACAGCTGAATGAAATACAGAGTATTAAAGTTTTATATACAGAAAAAAATACGCTAATTTTCTACAACTACGGTGTAAAAAGTACAAAAAAAAAAGAAGTTTAATTTATGTCTGTCAAAAATTTCACACCGGGAAACTGGTTGTGTATGGTTTTTCTATGATATATATATATATATATATATGTATATATATATATGTATATATACATATGTATATATATATATATATATATATATATATATATATATATATATATATATATATATATGTATATATATATATATATGTGTATATATATATATATATATATATATATATATATATATGTATATATATATATATATATATATATATATATGCGTACATGTATATCTATATAAATGCGTACGTATATATATATTTATATATATATATATATATATATATATATATGTATATATATATATATATAATCAGAGTAGTTTAAAAATGTAAAAGAAATTATTTATTTGAGAATGAGTATTTTCATTGGAAATTAGTATCAACACACAGTACGGTGTCTATTTCGTTACATTACTCCCTCGTTAATGGTGTTTATACATTTATATAAAATGTCTAATAAATGTTATTCTGTATTGGTCTTTCTGTTCTTCCCATTGGAATTCATTCACAGAAGATAAGAATTTATCACGTAAAAAAACACAACTTTTTTTTTTTTTTTTTTTTAAGGCCTTTGTCCTGCAGTGGACTAGAAATGGCTGCATTATTTGTTGTTGTTGTTGTTTTTTAATGAAAAGACCTTTGGCCTTTGACCTTTAGCCTTTGCCCTGTAGTGGACTAGAAACGGCTATATCATTAGTTGTTGATATTGTTATTTTTTTTTCTTATTTATGAGAAGGCCTTTGGCGTATGCCCTTTGTCCTGCAGTGGACTAAAAACGGATGTATCATTTTTTTTTTTTATGAGAAGCCCTTTGGCCTTTAGCCTTTGTCCTGCAATGGATTAGAAGCGGCTGTATCATTTGTTGTTGATATTATTATTATTTTTATTATGAGAAGGCCTTATGACATTTAGCCTTTGCCCTGCAGTGGACTACAAACATCTGTATCATTTGTTGATGTTGTTGTTGTTGTAGTTGTTGTTGTTGTTGTTATTTAGAACACCAAACAGCTGGTCATTACTCAATTGATAGTTGAAACTAAGTGTAGCATACTTTCCTTTTTGTTAACAGGGGCCAGTCTTTAAACCAGTTTTTTAAGGAGAAGATATTTTACCCTATTCCAGTTGAAAATCAAGCTTCAATCATACATCGCAACTCCGAAATCTGCTGCCTATGCAAAGCCTTGGACGATCAGTGCAACGCCAGGTAAGTCATGCGGCTAAGGTAATATAATACTAATATTTTTTATAAGAATTCCATTTATTGTACAAGATTATAATTTGATTTCTCTTCATTTTGGTAAGAAGATATCGCCTTGAGAATACACCTCATTGTAGATTATATTCTATAATTTCTAACACTAATATTTTTATTAGAATTCCATTTATTGTACATGAATATCATTTGATTTTTATTCATTTTGGTATACCGCCTTGAGAATACACCTTATTGTAGATTATATTCTATAATTTCTAATACTAATATTTTTTATTAGAATTCCATTTATTGTACATGATCATAATTTGATTTCTCTTCATTTTGGTAAGAAGATACCGCCTTGAGAATACACCTTATTGTAGATTATATTCTGTAATTTCTAATACTAATATTTTTTATTAGAATTCCAATTACTATCAATGATTATAATTTGATTTGATTTCTCGTCATTTTGGTAAGAAGATACCGCTTTGAGAATACACTTTATTGTAGATTATATTCTGTAATTTCTAATACTAATATTTT
>NC_090764.1:3937963-3940463 GCF_036898095.1 Palaemon carinicauda
AAATATTAAAATGATTAAAATCATAAAAAGTATTATCATTACTGAAATTATTAAAATCATTATTATAATAAGTATCAAAATGATCGAAATTATGAAAGGAATGCTTGAATAGGTTGTAACCACACCTTATTGGGGGTTATTAGCAAAAACAGGAATATGGACATCTGAAAAATAGAATATGAAACCTCTATCATAGAAGGGTATATTACTGAAGTATAGTTCACTTGCGTGATGATAAAATTTGCAATTCTATGGGCTGAATTTACAAACCAAAAGTTGTTATATTACAATTCATTGTCAATCTATATCTTGCTTCTTGTCATATCACACAAAATTATGTGGTCTTTCTGGTAGTGTTTTCATAAATCCAGTTATTATCAAATTACATCTGTTGAGGAGTGGTCATTTTAAATTTCACGATGCACATAATTTGAGCACCTATTAGATTTCATACATAAAGTAAAATAATAATAAAAGTTAACAAATAAATGAAGAGAAAAAATGAAATTCGAAAATTAGCGCAATTTTCTTAATTTTTAAGCAGTGTTTCAAATGTAATTCTTATAAGAAAAAACTTTAATGGAAAATGAATGTTCGCGTCTTTAAAGAATCATAACAATTTTTCTTTTCCATGAACGTTCCCTTTTTTTTAAGACACCATGGAAAAATATTCATGATTACACGATAGACATAACAACAAAAATATTCTACTTATAATGGCGACTTGCTCAACATATCGGGCGGAGTTCTCTCATACTGTATTATGTCTGATAGCTCAACAAGCATATTCACTGCTGACTATCTCTGTTACGCAAATCCGAATATATAACATTGTGGATAAATATCAACACAACATATTGACTCATTAGGGGGTAATTTGAATGAAGTATTATCAATTGTGTCACGTGGTGGGCCGGGAAGTCGGGGAAAACTCGGTGGTAAGAGACTGATGTCGCGCCAGGTAAATCCTCGGACAGCTGGGTAGCGTCAGGTTCCGATTTCTTTTATGGCCTCTCGTGGCATGGTTGATTTCGACCTGGCCTTTCATTAGAAGGGGCTAGCGTTCAATCCCAAGTATGAGGTAGAAATTTATATCTATTTGAACACGATGTTGTGTTGATATTTATCCATATTGACTCATTAGGGGTAATTTGAATGAATTATTATCAATTGTGTCACGTGGTGGGCCGGGAAGTCGGGGAAAACTCGCTGGTAAGAGACTGATGTCTCGCCAGGTAAATCCTGAACTGCAGATTAGCAGTTAGGTTCCGACTTCTTTTATGGCTTCTTGTGGCGTGGTTGGAATCGACCTGGCCTTTCATTAGAAGGGGCTAGCGTTCGATCCCAAGTATGAAGTAGAAATTTCCTTCTTTCTCCAACCACGCTCCACCTCTTAACCTTTGTCTCTGCCGTTCTTCTTTATGGTGATTAATGTTAGTAAACTATTTATATATATGGAGGAGTCTTAAACTCTTATGATCAATATTCCACGATTGATTATAGTTAACCTATTGCCCACGTGAGCTTATGTTAGAAATTTCATTTGCGGAAAATAAGAAGTGTAATATAATAGTGGTAGATTTGTTGCAATAACATAAGTGCTTCTGTTATATAAAAAGATGTTGGTATGTGGTTTTGCTCATCCTACGTGAAATAAAAGGCTAGAATATCATTTTTCCCTCTTTGTTCCTTTTATTGTATGTAAGGATATTAGTATGTAGTATTATTTTTACGATAGATTCATCGCGTCTCTCTTACTCAATGATGAATTTCACAGTGGGAGGAAATTTTATATCTTTTGATATCGTTTGGGTGTTTTGTTGTCTCAATATATAATATGGGCCATTCTCTTATTACATATACAGAGTGATAGGGCCAAGAAAAGAACTTTTCTGATCGTATGGACAATAAAAAGTTGGAATAACTTTAAATATTAACTGAATAAGTCCAGTGATGTTTTTATCCACCTTGAAACTAATCTTTAAATTAGCCAAGTCTAATTGTATCGGATATGTAATATGGGATTCGAATCCTTTTATGAGTGATGCATAAGGGACTTATGATCATAGTCAAACTTTTATTAACCCTACATGATTAATTTGTTTTAAGGTAACGTATAGGGTATAATGAATTCTGTAATTATAAATTTCTGCATTGACTGAAACGGAAAATAGTTTTTTCTTATTTCTCTCTGTGAGGGAGAATATCTACTCATCTCCTACACTTATTAATTTAGACAAAAAAAAATACAATATATAAGAGAGAATTACTTATGCTGCATGGCTATTTCCTCTCAACCGCCTAAAAAACGATAATTAAGATCAAGAGGTTATCTGAGCTCAAGATTAATTTAAATTCCTTTATACATGTATTCACAGACCTGAATAATGTGAAGTAATGGGCCACGAATTCATATAATGGTGTAAGGTCATTTCGTGTAGAGATATATATAAATTTTTTTAGAATATACATTTTATTAATATGATTTTTTATTGATTTT
>NC_090764.1:3945463-3950463 GCF_036898095.1 Palaemon carinicauda
CTCTCTCTCTCTCTCTCTCTCTCTCTCTCTCTCTCTCTTATATATATATACATATATATATATATATATATATACATACTATACATACATATATCGTGCGCGTGCGTGCCCACACACACACGCACACACACACCAAGGAGATATACCCAGGTGCTATTAATTTGATCTCTCTCTCTCTCTCTCTCTCTCTCTCTCTCTCTCTCTCTCTCTTTAAAAGGGTCTTTGTTTGTTTTGAATTTAAAAACACCATTATTTATTGGAATGCAGGGATTTTGTTCTCATGAGTAATGTAAGTCGCTTTCAACATCAACCTTTGTATCACAAAACTTTCATCCCGAGTTTTTTTTTTTATTCAAAAGAATTTTTAAATTCAATGGAAAAAACGTCATGGATATCGTTAAATTGTTAACTAAAGTAAATATAAATAGATAATAACAATGATGCATAGAAATTATTTATAGGATGTAGTATGAAGTGGGAATTACTAGAATCCGAAAATAGGTAACAAGTGTTTTAACAATGTTTCAGTGTCTTTTATCAAATAAAAATGTATTGCTGATACACTCCTTTTGATGTATATCAATAAATGTTTTGAATTTGAATTTGAATCATCCAATTCATTATTCTTGAGTGCATACCGGTGTTGTTTTTTTTTTTGTTGTTTTTTTTTTAACCAATGGTAAGACTGAACTAAAATTGCTAATCTCAAACAAAATATGTAAAACTGGTGTAGATTAATACCAACTAATAACAAATAGTTATATATTGTAAATATTTATTAACTTGAGTAATCATTCGATTTTTTTAATATATATTAAACCTTATGTAGAAAACCTGACAGACTATAATTAAGGCTAAAACTTGATGAGAAAAACTTGAATGATAACGAAGTAATATAGCTGCTTTATTTTTTCGTAATCACAGGTTAATGCTTTGGCCAACCTACTATAACACTAAAGGTACAATATTGCCCAAGGGGGGAGGGGGGGGGGGGGGGGCGGGGGCAAGGACTACATAGTGTGATGTAACCAAATTGAAAACCAAAAGTACAGGGTTCACTCAACTCGTAGTGAACTTAGGTCTGGCATGTAACATCTGTTGGGCTTCCGTTTTCTATTTGTGTGGGGAACTAAAAGAGAAAAAAAAATCCCAAATCCTTTGCGTTTGACCCTTGAACAGACTGATAGAGAGAGAGAGAGAGAGAGAGAGAGAGAGAGAGAGAGAGAGAATTTCTATGGGTGATACTAGCAATGTCGTTACTATTCCTTCACTATTTGTGTTAGTTTAGTCTGAAGTCTTTCCCACCTCTACTAGCAGACCTTGTGCATACAGGTAAATATTATCTTAATAATTTGCTTAGAAAATGTACTATTATTTACACACAGACATTCACTCGAAGAATTCCAGTCACAGCTTAGGAATCCTCAGCTTACATACGATTCATGTTAAATCTATATACAAAGACAGCCGCGCATAAACGACCCTGCGATTAGCCGTATCTTCGTACTTGGAAGGTAAAGTTTAATTCCCCTGTTCGTGTGTTTACGGTTTGTGGAGTCTTGGTCCTTGGCGTGATCTTCCTTTGAAGAGACATCAAGAGAGTAATGCGATTTGTGGATATCATGTTCAAGGGTTACATTAAGTTTAGGGTGAGCGTTGAGAAATGTGTATGTGGTAAATTCGTATTTATAAACTTTTGGTTGTGTAATCAAGGAAGGGTAGTACGAGAATTTATGTATATATATTAATGTATACACACACACATATATAGATATATACTGTGTATATGAATATATATGTATATATATATATATATATATATATCGACACACACACACACACGCCAAGAAGATATACCCAGGTGCTATTAATTTGATCTCTCTCTCTCTCTCTCTCTCTCTCTCTCTCTCTTTAAAAGGGTGTTTGTATCTTTCGAATATAAAAACACCATTATTTATTGGAATGCAGGGATTTTGTTCTCATGAGTAATGTAAGTCGCTTTCAACATCAACCTTTGTATCACAAAACTTTCATCCCGAGTTTTTTTTGTATTCAAAAGAATTTTAAAATTCAATGGAAAAAAACGTCATGGATATCGTTAAATTGTTAACTACACTGAATACAAATAAATGATAACAATGATGCATAGAAATTATTTATAGGATTTAGTATGAAGTGGGAATCCGAAAATAGATAACAAGTGTTTAACATTAACAATGTTTCAGTGTCTGTTTTATCAAATATAAAATGCATTGCTGATACACTCCTTTTGATGTATATCAATAAATGTTTTGAATGTGAATTTGAATCATCCAATTCATTATTCTCGAGTGTATACCGTGTTTTTTTTTTTTTTTTTTTTTTTAATTTTTTTTTTACCAATGATGAGACTGAACTTAAATTGCTAATCTCAAACAAAATATGTAACTGGTGTAGATTAATAACAACTAATAGCAAATAGTTATATAATGTAAATATATATTAACTTGAGTAATTGTTCGATTTTTTGAATATACATTAAACCTTATGTAGAAGAAAACCTGACAGACTATAATTAAGGCTAAAACTTGATGAGAAAAACTTGAATGATAATGAAGTAATATAGCTGCTTTATTTTTTCGTAATCACAGGTTAATGCTTTGGCCAACCTACTATAACACTAAAGGTACAAAATTGCCCAAGGGGGAAGGGGGGGGGGGGCGGGGGCAAGGACTACATAGTGTGATGTAACCAAATTGAAAACCACAAGTACAGGGTTCACTCAACTCGTATTGAACTTAGGTCTGGCATGTAACATCTGTTGGGCTTCCGTTTTCTATTTGTGTGGGGAACTAAAAGAGAAAAAAAAATCCCAAATCCTTTGCGTTTGACCCTTGAACAGACTGATAGAGAGAGAGAGAGAGAGAGAGAGAGAGAGAGAGAGAGAGAGAGAGAGAGAGAGAGAGAGCGTTAATAGCTATGGGTGATAATAGGAAAGTCGTTACTATTGCTTCGCTATTTGTATTTAGTCTAAAGTCCTTCCTACCTCCACTAGCAGACCATGTGCATACATGTAAATATTATCTTAATAATTTGCTTAGAAAATGAAATATTATTTACAAACAGACATTCACTCGAAGAATTCCAGTCACAGCTTAGGAATCCTCAGCTTACATACGATCCATGTTAAATCTATATACAAAGACAGCCGCGCATAAACGACCCTGCGATTAGCCGTATCTTCGTACTTGGAAGGTAAAGTTTAATTCCCCTGTTCGTGTGTTTACGGTTTGTGGAGTCTTGGTCCTTGGCGTGATCTTCCTTTGAAGAGACATCAAGAGAGTAATGCGATTTGTGGATATCATGTTCAAGGGTTACATTAAGTTTAGGGTGAGCGTTGAGAAATGTGTATGTGGTAAATTCGTATTTATAAACTTTTGGTTGTATAATCAAGGAAGGGTAGTACGATAATTTATGTATATATATTAATGTATACACACACACATATATATAGATATATACTGTATATATATATATATATATATATATATATATATATATATATATATATATATATATATCGACACACACACACACACGCCAAGAAGATATACCCAGGTGCTATTAATTTGATCTCTCTCTCTCTCTCTCTCTCTCTCTCTCTCTCTCTCTCTCTCTCTCTCTCTATTCAAAAGTGTCTTTGTATCTTTCGAATATAAAAACACCATTATTTATTGGAATGCAAGGATTTTGTTCTCATGAGTAATGTAAGTCGCTTTCAACATCAACCTTTGTATCACAAAACTTTCATCCCGAGTTTTTTTTTATTCAAAAGAATTTTTAAAATTCAATGGAAAAAAAACGTCATGGATATCGTTAAATTGTTAACTACACTGAATACAAATAAATAATAACAATGATGCATAGAAATTATTTATAGGATTTAGTATGAAGTGGGAATCCGGATATAGATAACAAGTGTTTAACATTAACAATGTTTCAGTGTCTGTTTTATCAAACATAAAATGCATTGCTGATACACTCCTCTTGATGTATATCAATAAATGTTTTGAATGTGAATTTGAATCATGAAATTCATTATTCTCGAGTGTATACCGTTTTTTTTTTTTTTTTTTTTTTTTTTTTTTTTTTTTTTTTTTTACCAATGATGAGACTGAACTAAAATTGCTAACCTCAAACAAAATATGTAAAACTGGTGTAGATTAATACCAACTAATAACAAATAGTTATATATTGTAAATATTTATTAACTTGAGTAATCATTCGATTTTTTTTATATATATATTAAACCTTATGTAGAAAACCTGACAGACTATAATTAAGGCTAAAACTTGATGAGAAAAACTTGAATGATAATGAAGTAATATAGCTGCTTTATTCTTCGTAATCACAGGTTAATGCTTTGGCCAACCTACCATAACACTAAAGGTACAAAAATTGCGCAAGGGGGCGGGGGGGGGGGGGGGTGGCAAGGACTAGGTTGTGTGACGTACCTAAATTGAAAACCACAAGTACAGGGTTCACTCAACTCGTAGTGAACTTAGGTCTGGCATGTAACATCTGTTGGGCTTCCGTTTTCTATTTGTGTGGGGAACTAAAAGAAGAAAAATCCCAAATCCTATGCACTTGACACTTGAATAGCCTGAGAGAGAGAGAGAGGAGAGAGAGAGAGAGAGAGAGAGAGAGAGAGAGAGAGAGAGCATTAATATCTATGGGTGATAGTAGCAAAGTCGTTACTATTGCTTCGTCATTTGTGTTAGTTTAATCTGAAGTCTTTCCCACCTGTACTAACAGACCATGTGCATACAGGTAAATATCTTCTTGATAATTTATTTAGAAAATGACATGTTATTTACAAACAGACATTCACTCGAAGGATTACAGCCACAGCTTAGGAATCCTCAGCTTACATACGATCCATGTTAAATCTATATACAAAGACAGCCGCGCATAAACGACCCTGCGATTAGCCGTATCTTCGTACTTGGAAGGTAAAGTTT
>NC_090764.1:3965463-3967963 GCF_036898095.1 Palaemon carinicauda
TATTAATTTTACACACACTCTTGTACAATGTAGCCAATGAAAAAAAAATCCTTGATATAGAAAGGAATAGGTAGAAAATTATATAAACGAATAGTTAAAGAGATCAAATTAGTAACTGCAATTTTTTTTTATGAATTAAATACCAAATTAAAAATCAACTGTATTTAAACTCTAAGTAATTTTTAAACGATTAAAAAATTGAATATGGAAACTGATAAGTAAATTTTCACCTCCCAGTACGAAATGGTAGCGAACGATTGTCATAACTTCGTTGTTATAATGGTCTCTCGCTAACACAGTGCATTTACTCATTAATCCTCGGTATTGTTTATAAGCTGCGTTCTTTGCGTAAAATCCACGTTATCAAATAGGAGTATTTGACGTAAAAGTAATACTAATAATCATATCAGTAGTAGTAATAGTAGTTGATGTTGTTGTTGTTGTTATTGTTGTTGTTGTTGTTGCTGCTGCTGCTTTACGTATAATTGAAAATAATAATAATAATGATATTTTTATTATTATTATCATCATCATTATTATTATTATTATTATTATTATTATTATTATTATTATTATTATTATTATTATTATTATAACTATTAATTTTATTATTATTATTATTATTATTATTATTATTATTACAATTATAATTAATATAATCATTATTAATATAATTATCATTTTTCAAAACCGGTCCACCCTATTTTTAAATGTTGCAATAATACCATCTCATTTTCTGTATTTGGCCAGAAAATTAATTCAGTTTTAAGTAAGAAACCGTCATTTTTAATCATACTTCTCTACAAATTTTACGCAAGATTCCACACGACTTTGCAGCATCAGTTCCTACGGATTTATGACGTCTTGTGAAATATTCAAATGTTGGTCTGTGTCCTACGTTTATCCTTATGAAGCTTTCAATGGAGATACCTTTAGTTATTTCAGAGGGGAGATTCGCTTTCGAGATTCGGGTGTTTTATTAACAGTCTTATTATTACTCATATTCTTATATTAACTTATATCAAGGATGACGTTATCACTTATATATATATATATATATATATATATATATATATATATATACTATATATATATATATATATATATATATATATACATATATATATATATATATATATATATGTATATATATATATATATATATATATATATGTGTGTGTGTGTGTGTGTGTGTGTGTGTGTGTGTGTTATATCATCATCATCAGCCGTTACTAGTCCACTGCAGAACAAAAGCCTCAGACATGTCCTTCCTCTTGCGTCTCTGTTTATGGTCTTTCTGTGCCAGTCCGCACTCGTAAACTTTCTTAGTTCGTCAATCCATCGTCTTCTCTTTCTTCCCCTTCTTCTTTTACAATCTCTAGGGACCCATTCTGTTTTATTTAACGTCCATCTATTGTGTGTCATACTCATTATATGTCCTACCCATGTCCATTTCTATTTATAACATGTTGTTAGAATATATATATATATATATATATATATATATATATATATATATATATATATATATATATATGTGTGTGTGTATATATATATATATGTATATATATATATATATATATATATAAATATACATATATATATGTATATACATATATGTATATATAAATATTTATATATATACATACATATATATAGTATGTCTATATATATATATATATATATATATATATATATATATATATATGTGTGTGTGTGTGTGTGTGTGTGTGTGTGTGTGTGTGTTATTCACACACATATATATATGTGTATTTATTGATTTGTTTCAGAGACAAATCAATATTTCAAGTTCTTTAAAATTCCAAATCGTAGTTTAAATCTAATATCCAATAATCAGATTCAAGATCATTTACTTCTATCAAAAGAATCTTGTGGAGAATTGTATAGTTCATCTTCCTATTTGATCTCAAATTTAGTTTTTAATGAATTACTTTTCTGTATAAGTATTCTTTTATTTCTAAAAAAGCAAATAAAAAGTATGTTTATACACAACATATTTCAATATTCGTTAAAATAAATAGTCATAGGTCTATAGAATTTAATCATTTAAATTGAAAAAAAAAAAAACTCGGTCCATTCCACCACAACTTTACATTACCCCGATATAGATAGTGTAAAGAACGCCAGATTTTACTAAATCTGAAAGCTTTTATGGGACCATGTAATCATATCAAACAATTAAATGCCTCGGTTAGCACCTGACCACCCATTAAATCTGTAAACAAGGGAAAATGGAAACACAATGCTGTATTTAAAATATTATTCAATCATATACTCTCAAGCCGTCAAACATGACGTCTGCATATTGAGATAGATATGCAAACACATGCACACGTACACATGCACACGTGCATACACACAGATTCAACCCTTACCACCCCCTCCCCCTTTCCTAACTACAACACGTTGGTTCGGTAATTTGTGGAAGAGTGTGGTTTCCGAGTGCATCTCCAGGAGTACCCCTTTCACCAGGGTATAA
>NC_090764.1:3972963-3977963 GCF_036898095.1 Palaemon carinicauda
GGGAGCGTAATGTATAGTTTCGTGGTCACATATTTAAAGGTTCCTGAGTCTACAATGGGGATATATTTAGGTTCTAATAATATGAAACCATATGTAACAATTCAAGTGTAAACACGATTTGTTGGCTGTGCAATATGTAGCAATTCTCATTAAATATTCAGGACGTGACGTCCGGTTTTGATAAGTTAATGGGTTATTACACATATTTTAAACCCAATCCTTGCTTTAATAGGCTGCCAATGTAATTTATCTATTTTATTTTTTCTTTATTTTTTTATTTTTTTTTCTTTCCTTTTTTTACAAGATCACCAGGTGATACTGTCAAGGTTGTAAGTTTTTCCCATCTGTAACAACAATAATTTTGGTTGCGAGCAAGCATAAACACTCATTTGGAATATCAAAGACATTGTTTATTTCACTTTTCCACAATATTAAAGTAAATTTAAGATTTTTCAATGCAATTTAAAAGATTTTAGTTTAAAATATCCTATCTACTGCAAGCAACTGCAAGTAATTTTTGAGTAGAGTTTTTTCATCGGAACTATGTAATTCACCGTATCATATTAGTGCATTATTTATATATTTAAACACGGAAGCACACACACCCATATATGAATGTGTATATATGCAGTATATATATATATATATATATATATATATATATATATATATATATGTATGTACAATATGTATATTTGTATATACCCTGTATATATATATATATATATATATATATATATATATATATATATATATATATATATATATATATATATATATATATATATATATATATATATATATGTGTGTGTGTGTGTGTGTGTGTGTCCGCTTGCGCACGCGCATGCACATTTATATCAGTATGTGATTTATCCGCAAGATATAAGCCAAATAATTATTTCCAGTCTATAATACACTTCCTCACGGACAGAGAGAGAGAGAGAGAGAGAGAGAGAGAGAGAGAGAGAGAGAGAGAGAGAGAGAGAGAGAGAGAGATTCAGAAGTCATTATCCTTATATCTCCAATATCTAAAGTCGTTCTCCCAGTTAACGACGGAAGAAAAACAGTTATGTGAAACGACCGGTTGATTGGAGATCAAAGAACTCCCTTCCACGAAAAAAAAAAAAAATAATGATAATAAAAATAACAAAGTAAAACTCTGTCTGGAAGTCTCTCAAAATATGGGGAAAACGTAAGGGTTTAATTTCTATAAAATAGTTCATCTATTATTCTTTTATTTTGAGTTATGTGACATCAAAGACTTATTGTGGATCGCTTGATAGTGTGAATATTAATAACAATAAGGTAAATTTTAGTCTCTCTCTCTCTCTCTCTCTCTCTCTCTCTCTCTCTGTATATATATATATATATATATATATATATATATGTATATATATATATATATATATATATATATATATATATATATATATATATATATGTATATATATATATATATATATATATATATATATACATATATATATATATATATATATATATATATATATACTGTATAAGTATATGTATATATATGTATATATAATTATATATATATATATATATATATATATATATATATATATATATATATATATATATATGTGTGTGTGTGTGTGTGTGTGTGTGTTTGTTTGTGTGCGTATTTTTTATATGCAAATATGTGTGTGAGTGTGTGCATAATTAAGTGTATTTGTACATGTATTTTTCCACTACGAATCTTTTTAAAATTCCTCTAATGTAACGCAGTGTCACGAAGGAAAACATAAATACTTTGCACTCTTAATGAAATTTCTCCTCTTATTTTAACTGGTTTCTAAAAGTGAAAAATAAACCGCTTGAATAGTTACATGAATTTTATCCATTATTTAAAATTATACATATGATTATAAACTCAAAATTGAATATAGAATTCATTCATGTATAAGGGCAAGTATTTCGTATAAATTTATATTGATATTGAAAGCAAAAGTTTTATTATCGAATATTCCCTCTTATCTCCAATCATGCGTTGCTTTATCCGACTTTTCCATTTCCTCCGTCCGTCTTTGAAACGTCTGATGCCTGGAATTACCGGAAATCGACATGGTCATGCTTCCAGTATTCCCACTATTGCAATTCCATTGGCAGAATAGGATTTTTTTTTTTTTTATATTTTTTTTTTGATGAGATGGAAATAATATTCATAATTTTTTTCTTTTTTTATTTTTTCTTTTATTTTTTTTCAATGGTGAATTTACAAAACAAGCTGCATATAACGTTCAGAACTAGTGGGGCACTCAGTCGAGCGCAGACCTCCGCCATGGTTACTTATTTGTCTACCTTGACCTTGACCTTTGACCTTAACATGTATTAATTGGCGTGGATTTTCATGCACTCAAATTTGAACTAAGTCGGAAGTCTCTGTAACAACGGTGTCCAAACTTAGGGCTGATTACGTGACGTGAATTGGACTTTTTGCTTGACCGTGACCTTGACATTTGACCTTAACATGTATTAATTGGCGCGAATTTTCGTACACTCAAATATGAATCAAGTCTGACGTTTATGTGACAACGCTGTCCAAACTTATGGCTGATTAAGTGAATTGGACATTTTGCTTGACAGTGAACTTGACCTTCCAAAATTTAATAATTTCAAGGTTTTTAAATGATAGTTAATCCCTCCAAGTTTCATTACTTTACGATTGAAATTGTGGTCAGCAAGCTGTTCACAAACGAACACTCACACAAACAGGGGTAAAATACAACCTCCTTCCAAGTACGTTGGCGGAAGTAAATATTCTGGTTTTGTATTTTTCAGTCAATGATAAATTTACAAAACAAGCCTTAGAAGTTGTAGAACATAAAGAACTCATGATATAAAGGAAATGTGAAAGATGAAGATAACTCATATACAAAGGGTTGTGGTGGCTGATGTGGTAACGTCCCTGACTAGTGAACGCCAGACTGGGGTTCGAGTCCCGCTCAAACTCGTTAGTTTCTTTGGTCAGTGTAACCTCTCCATCCTTGTGAGCTAGGGATGAGGGGTTTGGGGGAGCCCAAAGGTCTATCAGTAGAGCCATCAGCAGCCATTGCCAGGCCTTCCTTGATCTTAGCTTGGGTAGAGAGGGGCTTGGGTGCTGATTATATGTATATATGGTCAGTCTCTAGGGCATTGTCCTCTTCGATAGGGCAATGTCACTGTCCCTTGCCTCTGCCATTCATGAGCGGTCTTTAAACCTTTAAAGGGAAAAATTAGCTTAAATGGTAATGGTCATGGATAATTAAGAGAAAATTTTTTTTTTAGATTTATCTCAAAGGAATATTTATTGTAATGTATTCATGTATTATGGGAGTTCATGATGTCAATAGGCTATGTATCTTTACTCTTCATGTTTTTTCTCTATTTTTTGATCGATGATTATTTTATTTACTTGAAAAAAAAAATAATTTTGAAGTTAATTGTGTTTTTGGATTTTTTATTCTCGAGACATTCGTATACTAAACTATACTCAATTCTTTTAAAGAGGCGCATTTGCACTGACTCGCAGCGGTGTCCTTTTAGCTCGGAACAGTTTCCTGCTCTCTGATTGGTCAGAATGATCTTGTCCAACCAATCAGCGACCAGGAAACTTTTCCGAGCTAAAAGGGCACCCTTGCGAGTCGGTGCAAATCTGCCTAACTAAAAAGAATTGACTATAGTATAGCAAATTACATATGTGAGCAATATATCATAAAAAATATGTAAGATATTTAGATACTTAAGATACTAGGCTGGTTCCCTAATGATATAGTTCAAAATAAGATAATTATAGACACAACCTTAATATAGCATAATTAATACATTTGACGCCTATTTTGTCAGTTCATTATTTTTCTGATGGATACCCAGTAATTAATGATAAGTGCAAACCTAATTAGGCGTGTTGCGAACTGCATTGACTGCTTAATCAGCATAATCACAGAGCAGAGATATTCGTTTATTAGTCACTTAACTTCAAAGCAGTTGTCATATAATGGTGATTAGTTCATCCTCATTTGGGTGTAAACAGTTGAGCTTCATTTTTTCCATTTGACGTCATTTGAGATGTCGAAGTTTATGGGGAAATAATAGGCTAATTGGTAACTTTTATATTTGCTGCACATGCGCAGTTTCCTTTGTACAGGTCAGAGAGCATCGTGTCATATGACTTCTCTGTCAAATATCTTTTTTTTTTTTTTTTTTTCAACATAAGACGTTATTTGAGATGTCGAAGTTTATGGGTGAATAATAGGCTAATTGGTAACTTTAATATTTTCTGCACATGCGCAGTTTCCTTTGCATAGGTCAGAGAACATCGTGCCATATAGTTTTCTGTCAAATAACTTTTTTTTTTCAACATAATACGTCATTTGAGATGTCGAAGTTTATGGGGAAATAATAGGCTAATTGGTAACTTTAATATTTGCTGCACATGCGCAGTTTCCTTTGCATAGGTCAGAGAGCATCGTGTCATATAATTTTCTGTCAAATAACTTTTTTTTCAACATAAGACGTTATTTGAGATGTTGAAGTTTATGGGGAAATAATAGGCTAACTGGTAACTTTAATGTTTGCTGCACATGCGCAGTTTCCTTTGCATAGGTCAGAGAGCATTGTGTCATATGACTTCTCTGTCAAATAACTTTTTTCAACATAAGACGATATTTGAGATGAAATTTATGGGGAAAAAATAGGCTAATTGGTAACTTTAATATTTGCTGCATATGCGCAATTTCCTTTGCACAGGTCAGAGAGCATCGTGTCATATAACTTCTCTGTCAAATAGATTTTTTTCAACACAAGATGTTATTTGAGATGTCGAAGTTTATGGGGAAATAATAGGCTAATTGGCGACTAATATTTGCTGCACATGCGCAGTTTCCTTTGCACAGGTCAGAGAGCATCGTGTCATAATTTTCTGTCAAATATCTTTTTTTTTTTTTTTTTTTTCAAAATAAGACGTTATTTGAGATGTCGAAGTTTATGGGGGAAATAAT
>NC_090764.1:3987957-3992957 GCF_036898095.1 Palaemon carinicauda
AGAGAAAATTAAGATCGATTAAAGACAATTTTTTTATTAAGGACTTCGGTCTTAAGACAGAGAGAGAGAGAGAGAGAGAGAGAGAGAGAGAGAGAGAGAGAGAGAGATGATCTCAGTCGTGGAAGTGTTTTTTTTTCATTTAGAGAAAATTAAGATAGATTAGAGTAAAAATATATTTTTTTTATTAAGGAGTTTAGTCTTAAGACAGAAAGAGAGAGTCTGCTGAATTAGATAAAATTGATTTATATCCTATTTGTAAATAAGGAATCGTGAGTAATAGTTCCTATTATAGTTCCTATTCCAATTCCAGTTGGATAACGTATTCCCGTTATATAACTTCTTTACGTTTCTGTGATTATATAATTATTACTTTTTTCCTGTCTCAATTATTATTATTTTTTTAAAAAATTATTATTATCTAATAACATATTTTTCTATTTGAAATAGCTAGTGTACGCGACCCGTCAAAGATAATGGTTAAATTATTTATTTAGATATAAACACACACACATTGCGCGCACCTCCCTTTTCACCAGCATATGATGGGAAAGACGGATATATATATATATATATATATATATATGGATAAATATCAACACAACATCGTGTTCAAATAGAAATAATTTCTACCTCATACTTGGGATCGAACGCTAGCGCCCCTTCTAATGAAAGGCCAGGTCGAAACCAACCCATGCCACGAGAGCCCATAAAAGGAAATCTGAACCTGACACTAATCTAGCTGTCCGAGGATTTACCTGGTGAGACATCAGTCTCTTTACCAGCGAGTTTTAACCAGATTTCCCCGGGCCACCACGTGACACAATTGGTAGTAATTCATTCAAAATTACCCCTAATGAGTCAATATGGATAAATATTAACATATATATATATTTATATATATTTACATATATGTATACATATATAGCCAGACATTTCTCTTTATTATATAGGAGATATAATTGTATGAAAATATTGTTCTGTTTATGAACATCCATAATGTTCTTTTATAGCTACGTGTATCATAATATTGCAATTATGACTTTTTCGAAAAGAAATTACACGTCTTACTAATAAAAACTATACTCATATTTTTAAAATATTATATAGCAATATGAAAATACCGTCTAACAAAATTACAATACAAGAAAAATATTCTCTTCTCCCATATATCAATCCCTAGAAAAGAGTCTTACCCCAGAGGTGTTCAATCAAGCAAACTTTCCTTTTGAGATTAAAACTCTTTGTAGTTGGCTGGAATTCTGGAAAAGCTGGAAATCTGGAAACTGGAATTCATGCAACACTTCATCCACGTGTCTCCAAGATCGATTTTCAAAAAAGAAAAATATTTGTTGGAAAAATATTTATGGCAGTTACTGAGCCACGAAGGTGAACGAGTGTCTTTTCTAAGAGTTTTAGCAGTTTGCTCTCTCTCTCTCTCTCTCTCTCTGATGATTTATTATATCTAGCAGTTACTGAATCCACAAAGTATTTCAGAGTGTTCTCTCTCTCTCTCTCTCTCTCTCTCTCTCTCTCCTCTCTCTCTCCTCTCTCTCTCTCTCTCTCTCTCTCTGATGATTTTTTATATCTAGCAGTTACTGAATCCTCAAGGTATGTCAGTGTCTTTTCTAAATTCTCTCTCTCTCTCTCTCTCTCTCTCTCCTCTCTCTCTCTCTCTCTCTCTCTCTCTCTCTCTCTCTCTCTCTGATGATTTATTATATCTAGCTGTTTACTGAATCCCCAATATATTTCAGAGTGTTTTCTAAATTCTCTCTCTCTCTCTCTCCTCTCTCTCTCTCTCTCTCTCTCTCTCTCTCTTCTCTCTCTCTCTCTCTCTCTCTCTCTCTTCATAATCTAGTATATCTAGTAGTTTCTGAATTACTTGGGTATATCTTTTAAAATTAATTATTAGTATGTAATCTAAGGATTTAATTTTATTACAATTTCAACTCGTTCTCAAAATCAAAAACTTTTCTTTATAATCTGTTCACATACTTCGCAAATGATATATCTGTGGCATTATTATTATTATTATTATTATTGTTATTATTATTATTATTATTATTATTATTAGCTAAGCTATAACCCTAGTTGGAAAAGCGGAATGCTAGACATAAGCCCAAGGGCTCTAACAGGGAAAAATAACCCAGTGAGGAAAGACGTAAGGAAACATATAAAATAATGTGCCTTAGTGTACCCTCAAGTAATCATACAATGTATAAAATTTAATTAGTTTGTAATTATTCGTCGCAAATTATTCAAACGTAGGACCCATCACAGAAATTAAGACAGGTTTAAAGGTCGCTCATGAATGGCAGAGGCAAGGGACAGTGGCATTGCCCTAACAAGCAGGACAATACCCTAGAGACTGACCATATAATATACGATCAGCACCCAAGCCTTCTCTCCACCCAAGCTAGGACCAAGGAGGGCCAGGCAGTGGCTGCTGATGACTCAGCAGATAGACCTATAGGCTTTCCCCAAACCCCCCAACCTTAGCTCACAAGGATGGTAAGGTATCAGACACTAATGGCACTAACGAGTCTGAGCGAGATTCGAACCCCCGACTGGCAAACACCAGGCAGAGACGTTACCAAAGGTTTAAAGGGTCGCTCATGAATGGCAGAGGCAAGGGAGAGTGACATTGCCCCTAGCAATCAGGACAATGCCCTAGAGACTGACCATATATTATATAATCAGCGCCCAAGCTTCCTCTCCACCCCAAGCTGAGGACCAGTGAGGGCCAGGCAGTGGCTGCTGATGACCTCAGTAGATAGACCTATAGGCTCCCCCCCAAACCCCCAACCTTAGCTCACAAGGATGGTAAGGTTGCAGACACTAATGGCACTAACGAGTCTGAGTGGGACTCGAACCCCCGACTGGCAAACACCAGGCAGAGACGTTACCAATCAGGCCACAGTAACCCTATCAGGCAATGTGTACACTGGTAAACAATTAACGCGTTCCAGCGAGCACGCGAAGTACAGACAAATAGGTTGTCATTAAGAATAGCAGAGGACAAATAACTTGACTTGCTGCTGAGACCAGCCTATCTCCAACCTATTCATTATCTCAAACTGCTCACGTTACAAAGTGACGTAGTTGATTGCTTAGTGAAATACCAACTGAGGTGGGAGATATATAATACTAGTGTACGCAACCGGTCTGAATGACGGGGTGAATATTTAGATACACACACAAACGCACACACAGATTCAACCTTTTCCACTCCACCCACTTTGATACATCCCGCTTGTTCGGCAATTTGTGGAAGCGTGTGGTTTCCGAGTGTAGCCTACCTCTCGGGGTGCTTCCTCTCATCAGGGTATGACTACTCACTCTTCCCCCATACCCGAGGGACGGGGTAGAGACCGAAACTGAGTTGTCATTACGTTTGGCAATGCTGCTCAACGTGACAGGAAAGACATACAGTATATATATATATATATATAGATATATATATATATATATATATATATAAATAAATATATATATTCATATATATGTATATATATATATATATATATATATAGTATAATATATATATATATATATATATCAGAAATTCTTATTAATTAAACTTGTAAAAGACCATACAAACTTTTTTCTGCCCTTCCCCAAACACAAAATACGAAAAACAATAATTATTATAGATAAGAACACAAGAACATCAGACAGATAGATACACTTTGAGACCCTTCTCCTGCCAATCAAATTAGAACTTGCCAAAGAGAACCTTTGAACACCGTCGTGTTTATCTGGCAAACTTACTGTGTTCTTTTGCCTTCACGGTCTTTGTTTCGTTTTTTTTTTTTTTTTTCTTTTCTTTGTATCTTTTGTTGTGTCTCACGCTGGAGAAGGGCTTTGCTTAATAGGTTAAAAGGGACACATTTAACAGCATTTTCATTGGACGCCTCCCTCCGCTTTTCGGTCCTTTTCCACAGACGGGACCCTTTTTTTTCTATTTCACGGGAGAGTAAATTTAGCCAAAGGGTTGCCAGATTTTCTAGATAAGAAAAGGCCAACTTCTAATCAACAGAGGCTTTAAAAGACCAACCCATTAGTAAAAAAAGGCTAAATATATATTATTTAAGGCCCGTCTTTTTTCATATTACTAAAGGCCAACCAATTTTTTAAAAAAGGCCAAATTTGAGGCGGGGGGGGGTTTGGGCCTAATAAAAATGCCAAACTGGCAACTCTGCTGAGAGGCCTTATCTTGGGTGAGGGGGAGTTTCTTCATCTGGGGAGGTAGAAGTTTAAATAGCTATATTTTCTTAATTATATTTGCTTTATTTTTTTAATATTCAAGTAAAAAGAAATTATAGCTTTGTAGAGTAAAGATACCTTGGGTCTTTAATATTGGATTTATTCAAATTTAACTTATTTTTAAACATTTCTTTTGATTATGATTATTTTTTTTAATACTATTTACTTGAGTTTTTGATTATTTGAAAATTATTTCATAGTTTGGAGAATGAAGATACCTTGGGTGTTCGATATTCGATATATTGAAAATTAACAGAAATAAATATTCTGATTATTTTTCCTAATAATGTTTACTCGCGACTTTTTAATATTCAAGAAAAAAATTATTGTATAGCTTTACAGAGTTTACCTTGGGTCTTTAATATTTGATATATTTAAATTCACAATAATTCCGAAACATTTCTTTTATTCTAAATATTTTCTTGATATTATTTACTCGAGGTTTTAATGTATAAGCATTTTTTTTTTTTTTTTTTCTGATGATGACATTTGAAATGTAGAAACGCTTGCAATAAATACGTACCCTGTATGTGTCGACATTATTGTTTCTGTTTCGCCTGACAATAAGATTTTCTACAAACCTCCCAATTTCTCAAAACCTTACGGTTTATTAAATTCCTTATTTCTAATCTGGATATTATCTGACACCGAAGTTCTTAGTTCGTGCGTATTGCGTAATAATTTTCGTAATTCTGAACATCCTTTGCATTTAGATCCTCGCAGACGGTGCCATCCTG
>NC_090764.1:4000457-4002957 GCF_036898095.1 Palaemon carinicauda
CAAAATAATCTTTCTCGAAAAAAAATAAAATAAAATAATCGTTCTTAGGAAAATTTTTATAAAATAAAGTAATCTTTCTTAAGAAAACGAGTGTGATGAATTAACAATTTTTAGTATATTAGCAAACTTATTTTAATAATCATTAAATTTTTGTTTTCATTGTCAGTAAAATTTTGGCAATTATGTGTAATTAATGTTGAATATCAATGGAAATTTGTATTACATTGCTATTTAAATGGAAATAGATATATTATTAGAAATATTGTTATATACGAAGCCCATCCCATTAGCTAATTTTATCAACTTTTTTTCGTTTTATTTAAGAGACTAAAGTTATCATATCAAAAACCTTCAAAGAGATTAAAATATGGAGATAGGACTTCAAAAGTTTAAACTGGCAGCAGATTTTTTTACGTTGAATAGGCTGACATAAGTCTCTTTTTATAATGTATATATGAAATATCTGTTTTGATGCTGTTACTATTTTTAAAATCTCCTATTTTAATTGTTAATTATATCATATGGTTTATTTATTTCCTTATTCCCTTTCCTCACTGGGCTATTTTTCCCTGTTGGAGCCCTTCGGATTATAGCATCTTGCTTTTCCAACTAGGATTGTACCTTAGCTAATGATAAAATAATAATAATAATAATAATAATAATAATAATAATAATAATAATAATAGTAATAATAATATCACTAAGAAATTTTATTTACACATCAGGAGTATCCAAGCAGGCTATTTAAGTTACTTTTCTCTTTTCATTCAAATCAATAAAACGAAATATATTTCAAAGTTAATCTTGGATCTAAACACTTGAAAGAATTATCTTTTCTCTGTAATGAAGAGCAAGTAATAATAATGATAATAATAATAATAATAATAATAATAATAATAATAATAATAATTGATTGATTGATTGAAAGTTTTCTGGCATCCTGACATCTAAAATAATGATAATAATAATAATAATAATAATAATAATAATAATAATAATAATAATAATAATAATAATAATAATAAGTGTCTGGCACGTGTATCGCTGTAGTTAGGAATGGGGGAGGGGGTTGGAAGGAATGAATGTGTCTGTGTGTACGTGTGTGTGTGTGTGTGTGCATATTTATCTGGATATTTCGCCGTCATTTTTGACGGGTCGCATACACTAGTTATAAAGATATTAGCATAGTTCCAAATAAACCTGAATTTTGTACTTCGTGTTTTATGGAATTTGAAATGATAACTATTTCCTTTCCTCACTGGGATATTTTTCCCTATTGAAGCCCTTTGGGTTATAGCATCTCGCTTTTCCAACTAGGGTTGTAGCTTAGCTAGTAATAATAATAATATCAAAAGCTATTTCCATTATCTTGCAATTTAGCTTTTCGCAGCTTAGAATATTAAAATTCCTATTTTAAAGGAACAACTAAAACAAAAGAGTATCACATATTTCTATCATTCCAAACAAATTTAAATATATTGCAATAAATGCATTCATATTTGAAATTAGTCGCCTATAATCACCATTATCCGGTTTGACGAACATAGATCGCAAAAAAACGAACAATTGTTTTATTTTTAATCAGCATTAATTGCAATTGGCTTATATTGCTACATATTGCGATATCTCATTCGCATTTGATATCAACAAAACACAATTTCTCATTTTAGCGTATCGAGACATGTAAATATAATTAATCTATTGAAAATTCTGATCATTAGCTCCACCAACGGAGTTGGATGGAGGTTATGTTTTACACCCTGTTTATGTGTATATGATTGTTTAGTTGTTATTAGGTTCCTGGCCACGAATTTCAGTCGTAGAGTGATGAAACGTGTGTGGATTAACTATTATGCAAAAAGCTGGAAATTATTAAATTTTGGAAGGTCAATGTCAAAATTCAAGGTTAAAGGTCAAGGTCATGGTCAAGCAAAATGTCCAAGTCATGTAATCAGCCATAACTTTGGGCATTGTTGTCACAGATACTTCAAACTTGGTTTATATTTGAGTGTATGAAAATCTACGCTAACTAATACATGTTATGGTCAAAGGTCAAGGTCGAGAAAAAGGTCGAGCAATAAGCTGCCGCGGCGTAGGTCTGTGCTCTACTGAGTGACCCTCTAGTTTTGATCTGCGATTTGGCTAAGAAAGTGGCGATTATGTAATAATAACATTAAATAAAGTTTGTAATCAGGGGTGTTTTAAAATCATGAGTGATTTTGTTAATACAAATATGTAAAATTTGATTATTTTTTGTGCTACGTATCTTCAATGAAAAAACAAAGCTTATACATTTGATAAAATATACATCTTCAATAATAGTAATTTGACAAGACATAATGACCTTCAGTTACAAACACACACATACATACAGACAGACAGACACACACACACACACACACATATATATATATATATATATATATATATATATATATATATGTATATATATATATACATATATATATATATATATATATATATATATATATCAGACACT
>NC_090764.1:4010457-4012957 GCF_036898095.1 Palaemon carinicauda
ATAGATTATCCATGAATTATATAAAGGAGAAAATGTTATAGATTACTTGGAATTAGCACAACTAATTAAAATTTGAAATATATATATCCGGATTACTATAAATAATAGATTATCCGTGAATTATATTCAGGAGAAATTATTATAGATTACTTTGAATTAGCATAACTAATTAGAATTTGAAATATATATATTCTGATTATTATAAATAATAGATTATCCATGAATTATATACAAGAGAAATTATTATAGATTACTTGGAATTAGCACAACTAATAAGAATTTAAAATATATATATTTTGATTACTATAAATAATAGATTATCAATGAATTATAAACAGGAGAAATTATTATAGATTACTTGGAATTAGCACAACTAATAAGAATTTAAAATATATATATATATATATAAATATATATATATATATATATATATATATATATATATATATATATATATATATATTTAGCACTATAAACAATAGATTATCCATGAATTATATACAGGAGAAATTATTATAGATTACCTGGAATTAGCACAGCTAATTAGAATTTAAATCTTATATTTTTTCTATTCGAAACGAAATGCAGGACGTGAAATCCAATCTCGCCCCTCATTCACGAAATACCATCAATGCCCAGATTGAGATTAATTTGAAGGAATGGAAGAATTGACATAAGGCCATCTTTAGAAATACCTTCATTTCATTATAGGATCTTTAATGAAAGGACCTTTTCAAAGGAGACGTGTCCCCTTTTCAAAGATGAGTTCGTCCCTGGGTGTATAGTAGGATTTCACGTATCCTATTTAAGATTTCATTTAATTATACTTATTCACGAGTTTCTGAGATTCCTTTACTTGTGTTGGAGGTGGCCTATTGGAAACGTCCCTGCCTGCCGCTCTGCTAAACGGGAGATCGAGTCTAGCTCAAGCTCAGTAATTTCTTATTAGTGTCTGCAACCTCACCATCCTTGTGAGCTACGGATAGATAGAGTTCTCTTGCTTGAGGGTACACTCGGGCACACTTCTATCTAGTTTCTCTTCCTCTTATTTTGTTAAAGTTTTTATAGTTTTTTTAGGAAATGTTTATTTTAATGTTACTATACTTGAAATATTTTATTTTTCTTTATTTCCTCTCCTCACTGGGCTATTTTCCCTGTTGGGGCCCCTGGGTTTATAGCATCCTGCTTTTCCAACTATGGTTGTAGCTTAGCATTTAATAATAATAATAATAATAATAATAATAATAATAATAATAATAATAATAATAATAGTGGGTTCGTGACAGCCTATAGGTCTACCTGCTTAGTCATCATCAGCCATTATCTGGTCCTCCCTGGTCCTAGCTTGATTGGAGAGGGGCTTGGGCACTGATCATATGTATATATGGTCAGTCTCTAGGGCATTGTCTTGCTAGGGTACTGTCACCGTCCCTTGCCTTTGCTATTCATGAGCGGCCTTTAAACCTTAAGCCAAGTGAGCATTTTTATTAACGGAGACTGATCATCATCTACGCCTATTGACGCAAATGGTTTCGATTAGATTTTGCCAGTCGTCTCTATCTTGAACTTTTGAGTAAATATATCTCCATTCATCATCTCTTACTTCACGCTTCATGGTCCTCAGCCATGTAGGCCTGGGTCTTTCAACTCCTCTCGCTCCTGGTCGAGCCCAGTTAAATGTTTGGTGAACTAATCTCTCTTGGGAGTACGAAGAACTTGTTCAAAACAACTCCATCTACCCCTCACCATGATCTCATCCACATATGGCGCTCGAGTAATCTCTCTTATAGTTTCATTTCCAATCCTGCCCTGCCATTTAACACCTTGTAATTTATATAATTAAGAAACCATTTAGATTTATGATAATGAATTTGTATTCACTGCAGATGAATTGCCTCCATGGAAAGGACGCCGCTTCCAAAATAAATTATATATAACAGATTATTTCATTGAAAGAAAAAAAGTGAATTGAGCAAAAAAATAAAAATAACATAAACTTTTCAAAGGTAAGAGACTCGAAATCCAGGGTTGAGAAGTGGCAGAAAAAGTAAATAACATCTCTTTCTCTCTCTCTCTCCTCTCTCTCTCTCTCTCTCTCTCTCTCTCTCTCTCTCTCTCTCTCTCTCCCTCTCTCTCTCTCTCTCTCTCTCTCCCCCTCTCTCTCTCTCGGGCCCGAGAATCTTTGAAAAGAGATTACCTTTAACAGATTCATTACTTAAGAGACACGAAAGGAAAAAGAAAATAAAATTACAGAGAAGAGTAAGACATCCACGGTTCATTACACTCTTTCACTGAAAAGAAAAAGTGAAGTTGAGGGTTTTTCCATTCCTTGTCTCCTTTCATATTTGTTTGCAGTATAAAAATGTTATAAGTGCACACACACACATACACACACACACACACATACACATACACATACACACACACACACACACACACACATATATATATATATATATATATATATATATATTTATATATATACATATATATATGTGTG
>NC_090764.1:4017957-4020457 GCF_036898095.1 Palaemon carinicauda
ATATTAAAAACTTTCACTTTTGTAAGTAACTACATACTTTAGAGCTCCTTTGTTATAAGTAATATGTACTTTATAAGTTCGCTTCAGAATGGTGGATGTTTTCGTACATCATACCACACACATAGATACAATTTATATAAATATATATATATATATATATATATATATATATATGCATATATATATGTATGTGTGTGTATATATATACACACACATATATACATATATATATATATATATATATATATATATACGTATATATATACACACACATATATATATATATATATATATATATATATATATATATATACACATATATATATGTGTATGTGTATATATATATATATATGAGAGAGAGAGAGAGAGAGAGAGAGAGAGAGAGAGAGAGAGAGAGAGAGAGAGAGAGATTATATAAACCGTCATCTTGTGTTTCTAATTGGAATTTATAAATGTTTTCTCTTACGTTAATCCAGTTGGTAAAACATTTTTATAAAGGAAATAATTTTTCAAGAGTTTTATTGATGCTTTTTACATTAATAATTGAAAATTATATTTGTCATATTTTAATTTACTATATTGAGATATATCTGACAAGTCTTTCTTCATATTTGCATTTTCAATTGTTTTCAAAGACTAAATCTCTCTCTCTCTCTCTCTCTCTCTCTCTCTCTCTCTCTCTCTCTCTCTCTCTCTCTCTCATGCCAGAGAACTTCAAATCTTTCATTCTCTCTCTCTCTCTCCTCTCTCTCCTCTCTCTCTCTCTCTCTCTCTCTCTCTCCTCTCTCTCTCTCTCTCATCAATGGTTTAGTATACCTCAAGATACACAGTCTGTATATCTTTTATTTCACTGCTTTTGATCCAAACATGAAGGTGAACATTTTTCTCATTGAAAAGTATTGAAATCCTTATAAATAATTCTAAACGTTTTCATGTTGATACGTTTGTATGATATATGATTAAAACGTTTGGCTTACATCCGTCACAGAAGTATAAAAGCCGTTACTACTTGTTTTTAAGACAATATTTCTACATACTATCTGCACAATTCATGTTAATCTATTAAAGTTGTAAGTACTAAACATTTATAAAAATTTCATCTTTCAGGAAGTTATTAAAATAGTATTTTTATACATTATACTAAAATCAGAGATTAATACTAGTTAAAATATTTTTTTAGTTATTCATATATTTAGTTTTCAATTGTACATGGTAATAATTTCTAACTGACAAACAGGAGCATAAATATTCTTACTATAAAACAGTCCCTCTCTCTCTCTCTCTCTCTCTCTCTCTCTCTCTCTCTCTCTCTCTCTAAGAAAGCTACGTACTATGACTAAGAGTAATACATCTTCCATAACTACCATGACTCTTTAAAGGTTTAAAGGTCGCTCATGAATGGCAGAGGCAAGGGACAGTGTCCTAGCAAGCAGGACAAAGCCCTAGAGACTGACAATATTATGATTAGCGCCCAAGCCCCTTCACGCAAGCTAGGACCAGGGAGGGCGAGGCAAAGGCTGCTGATGACTCAGCAGGTAGACCTATAGGCTCCTCCAAACCCCCCATTCTTAACTCACAAGGATCATGAGGTTGCAGCTGCCAAAGGAACTAACGAGTTTGAGCAAGACTCGAACCCCAGTCTAGCAATCACCATTCAGTGACGTTACCACATTGGCCAGCACAACCTTAATACGGTATAAACAATACCTTTTGATCTACATCTATATATTATGATTAATATAAAGATTTGTTCATATCATGATTAATATAAAGATTTGTTCATATCATGATTAATATGAAGATTTGGTCTTATCATGATTGATATAAAGATTTGTTTATATCATGATTAATATAAAGATTCGTTCATATCATGATTCATATAAAGATTTGTTCATATCATGAATAATATAAAGATTCGTTCATATCATGATTGATATAAAGATATGTTCATATCATGATTAATATAAAGATTTGTTCTTATCATGATTAATATAAAGATTTGTTCTTATCATGATTGATATAAAGATTTGTTTATATCATGATTGATATAAAGATTTGTTCATATCATGATTAATATAAAGATTTGTTCATATCAGGATTAATATAAAGATTTGTTCATATCATGAATAATATAAAGATTTGTTCTTATGATTAATATAAGATTTATTCATATCATGATCAATATAAAGATTTGTTCTTATCATGATTAATATAAAGATTTGTTCATATCATGATTATCATAAGATTTATTCATATCGTTTTATTATAAAGATTTGTTCATATCATGATTAATATAAAGATTTGTTTATATCATGATTAATATAAAGATTTATTCATATCATGTTTAAAATAAAGATTTGTTTATATCATGTTTAATATAAAGATTGGTTCATATCATGATTAATATAAAGATTTGTTTATATCATGATTAAAATAAAGATTTGTTTATATCATGATTAATATAAAGTTTTTTTTATATCTTGATTAATATAAAGATTTA